>NW_027136957.1:300000-486999 GCF_040869045.1 Eurosta solidaginis
TAAAACATCCAAAGCAGTGGGCCCAGACGGCATAGCCATGCCGATGCTTAAAAACCTAGGGAAAGAGGGTTTCAAATATTCAGCGCATGTCTTCAACCTGTCTCTTTCCACCTTTGTCATACCCGAGAAATGGACAATGGCCAAGGTGGTCCCGCTACTAAAGCCTGGGAAACCAGCTAACATAGGTGAGTCATATCGTCCGATATCTCTCCTATCGCCAGTGGCAAAGACGCCTGAAGCCATCTTGCTCCCTTATTTCCAAGCACATTTGCAGCTAGCCCCTCATCAGCATGGCTTCAGAAAACACCATAGCACTACCTCCGCGCTAAATGTCATTGGCACCCAGATAAATTGCGGTTTGAATCAATACCCCCACCATAGAACAGTACTCGTAGCGCTAGACCTATCAAAAGCCTTTGATACGGTCAACCATGGCTCGTTACTGCAAGACCTGGAAGGGTCTACCCTTCCCCCATGTCTTAAAAGGTGGACCGCAAATTATCTGGATGATCGGTAGGCATCGGTGCAATTCAAAAACGAAACATCAAAACCAAGGAGAATTAAACAGGGGGTGCCACAGGGTGGTGTCCTATCCCCACTTTTGTTTAATTTCTACATATCTAAGCTACCTTCACCACCGGAAGGAGTCACAATCGTTTCCTACGCCGATGACTGCACAATAATGGCCACAGGCCCAGGCCCAGAGATCGATGAGCTATGCAATAAAATAAACGGCTATCTCCCTGATCTCTCCAGTTTTTTCGCCTCGCGAAACCTGGCATTGTCACCGACTAAATCTTCCGCGACCTTATTTATAACATGGACGCCCCAAATGGCGACCACATTGAACATCCACGTCGATGGCACTACGCTACCGACTGTCCTACACCCCAAAATCTTGGGTGTGACGTTTGATCAGGATCTACATTTTGGTGCGCACGCAACCGCAATTGTTCCGAGAATTCAGAGCCGTAATAAAATCCTCAAATCCCTTGCTAGCAGTACCTGGGGAAAAGATAAAGAAACGCTCATGACCACATACAAAGCAATTAGCCAGCCGATTACGTGCTACGCGTCACCCATATGGTCGCCAAGCCTAAAAACCACCCACTGGAAGAAACTACAGGCCTGCCAAAATACTGCTCTCAGAATCGCCACGGGCTGTCTTCTTATGTCCCCAGAACACCATCTGCATAATGAGGCGAGAATACTCCCCACCAGGGAGAGAAATGAGATGCTTACCAAACAGTTTCTGTTGAATACCCAGAAACCTGGGCATCCCAACAGACATCTGATTGACGAACCAGCACTGCCTAGGGGCCCAAGGAGTCATCTCCGTAAGCATTTTGAGGAAATACGGCACCTGAGAACCCAGCCGAATGAAGCGAAAAAACACAAGCAGGTCCTTGGTGAACTCCATAGACAGGCGTCGGACCTTTATGTCGGGAATTGCCCGGTGAATCCAGTACTTGAAGAAAAATATCCAGAACTCGCGGAAGAGGAACGCATACTCCCCAGGGAAACGCGTGTCACTCTTGCTCAACTTCGTTCTGGATACTGTAACAGGTTAAACTCTTACCTATCCAGAATCAACCCCGACATACAAAATGTATGCCCCGCTTGCAATGTGTCCCCACACGACACCAACCATCTCTTTAATTGTAATGTGGAACCAACGCCTCTAACACCCCTTTCCTTATGGTCCACCCCTGTTGAAACGGCAAGTTTCCTTGGACTCCCGTTAGAGGATTTTGATGACAATTTGTGATCGGTCGCGGCTATTAGGTGGGGCGAGCATTGCTACAACAACAACAACAACTGCCAGATAACAGCTTGCAAAACTTTTAAATTACCTTCTTTTAAAAGTGGGCGGTGCCACGCCCATTGACTAAAATTTTACTAATTTTTTATTCTGCGCCTTAAGGTTAACCCACCTACCAAGTTTCATCGCTTTATCCGTCTTGGGTAATGAATTATCGCACTTTTTGGTTTTTCGAAATTTTCGCTTTCGAAAAAGTGGGCGTGGTTAGAGTCCGATTTCGTTTATTTTAAATGGTGATCTGAGATGAGTGCCAAGGAACTTACATACCAAATTTCATTAAGATACCTCAAAATTTACTCAAGTTATCGTGTTTACGGACGGACGGACATGGCTAAATGAATTTCTTTTTTCGCCAAGATCATTTTGATATATAGAAGACTATATCTATATCGATTAGTAAGAAGTATTTTCCACAGTAGGGTAGAGGGGGGAGGCTTCTACAGGTTAAGAGAAAATGATTTTTTTAAGAAACTAGAATGAGAAATAGATAACTCCTTTCATAATTACTGATGCCATGTATGTTTATGACACTTTGGATTTGTAGTTAATATTCCACATGTTTTTTTTTAAGTTATAATCAAATAACCAGAAACAAAAAATATGACGAAACCTCCCTTTCTCAGGGAGGCTTCGTCAGTCATCTGGGTGGCTTCGACATTGGGTGGGAGGTTTCGACATTTATCAAATAGAGAAATTTAACCAGTAAAATAAAAAAAGGATGTTGGAAAAAACTCTAAATACGATTTTAATTCATATTTGATTTTATTTATTTCAATACAGTAACAAATTTTTCGAACAAAAACATAAAAAATGTTAGCATAAAATAAAGTATAACTGTACTCTTAACGAACATCTAAATTTGAAAAATCAAAGTTAAAAATAAACTTGCTTTGCGTGCGGGCAATATGCGTATTATATCCTTCTTTGAAACCAAGTGTCTGTCTTCTACAATCGGAGGAATTTCGCGACGCACGTTGAATTTTCAACTTCCACGACTACACCAGTGTAAAAGAAATGTCTTTTGTCAGTTAACATAAAAACAAAACAAAAACGAATCGTCTAGCCAAGTCATACGTCAATTCATGATGGAGATTTGAACATTTCTTGAAGTAAACCGTTAATTCTTTTTCTTGGGCAGCTGTAAGTACTTGATTGGAAGAAAACTTCGACTGAAAATCTTTAACAGTTCCAAGATTTGTTTGCTATTTTGAAATTCGAAATATTAGTGTTGTCCGCTTCAAGTTATATTTCCGAGCAGCGCTTGATGGTGTTTCTTTTTTTTTCTCCTCGAAGGCTTTTTTCATTTTGTCTTCGTTGATGATCTTTTCAGGGAACTTTCTTTTGTAGATATTGATGGCTGTAATATATTACTTGCTAAGTAAAAAAACTAATTGTCGAAGCCTCCCAAAACATATTGTCGAACCCTCCCCCGTGCACTTATTTCAGATTTTTCGCTCCAAAAAATATATTTTAGTGTTATTGAAAAAGTCTTTAAAAGCAATAAATCTTAATTTTATTGCAATATTAATGGGTAGAAAACTCATGTTGTATATTCTATATTGTACACTTTACACGCGAATACTTACCAGCAATTTTTACATCAACACTTTTCAAAAATAAAAAATCTCGTCTGCATACTATCGCCGTTGAAAAAGCACTGAATAACTTTCATGACAGCGTCACACTCAATTTGGTTACTGTTTATTGGTGGAATAAGAACAATGGCAGTAATAACGGCGGCCAAATTTGAAAAAGTCGAAGCCTCCCTCATGTCGAAGCCTCCCCCTTCTACCCTACTATAATCACGGCACGGCTATAGGTTCGACAAAAACACGACTTTCCAAAATGTTGGCCGATGAAAATTAATTAAAATTTGTTCTAATTTTCTTATTCAATTTTTGATGTCCTACGGGTGTACGAATCACCATTGAAATACACGTGTGCGATATTCAAGTTTATGTTGGGACAATAGCCGTGTTTTTTAACACGCGTATATCCGTTTACGCTTAAACTTTATATTGACTGCTAAGAGACAAACTATAAATACAACTCTGAAATTGTTGCGCATAAATTTTGTCCTACTAAATTTCAATACGCATTATACTCAGATGTAACTGAAATATGTGTCTTTGTTTCACCCTGTACACTAATTCTATGTATTATATGTGTGTCCACAATTCATCGCAACTGATTCAGCTATATGTTATACCCTATGGCCATCAGAGCGTTGCGTCTCCGCTTTTCGGTACACCCTGTTGCTGTAGCTAGTTGTTTTACCACAGCCGCTAGATGGGTCTCCTAAGCATTATCTAAGCGAAGATAGGCGTTTTTTAACACGCGCAAACGAAACGTATACGCGCGTGTTAAAAAACACGGCTAATATATGTTTGAAGAGCCTTAGACTTCAAAATCTATGATTTCGTCCTCAGAGGATGAATTATTATTTGTGCTACACTCATAAATATTTTTTGTGCTCATTAATTATACTCAGCTGAGCAGAGCTTACAGAGTATATTAATTGTGTTCGCATAACGGTACCCCGTAACGGCATAAACTAATCGAGATAGTTATAGACTTCTATATATCAAAATGATCTGGGCGAAAAAAGAAATTAATTTAGCCGTTTCCGTCCGCCCGTATGTCCGTGAACACGATAACTTAAGTAAATTTTGAGGTATCTTAATGAAAGTTGGTATGTAATTTCATCTCGGACTATAACCAGTTTTTCGATATCGAAAATTTCGAAAAACCGTAAAAGTGCGATAATTAATTACCAAAGACGGATAAAGCGATGAAACTTTGTACGTGGGTTAACCTTATGACGCAGAATAGAAAATTAGTAAAATTTTGGGCAATGGGCGCGGCACCGCCCACTTTTAAACGAAGGTAATTTAAAAGTTTTGCAAGTTGTAATTTGGCATTTCGATCCATGCGCCACCTATCGGATTTTGTATTTCTTATTATTGCATATTCATCGGGTTCTGAACTATATTCCAAGTTTCAAGCTTGTAGCTCATCGGAAAGTTACTTAAATTCCAAGTACAAAATTCGTTCACAACGGCCGTCCAGCCGGCCTGTCAAGTCAAGCTAAATAAAACGGCTTCAAAAAGGCTAGATCTGGCTCCAAAAGCACCAAAATGGCAACACTGGCCCCAGCGGGTTATGGGGCTTAGAATATAGCCGCGGCAGGTATGCCTGTCCGTAAGAGGCGAGTAAAACACCAAATTGATTGATGTTGAATAAATAACTCCACTATTCAATAATGCAAAATGGTCTTCATTAAAGTACTTCAAAATAACACCTTCTACTTCTCAACAGATAGCATGCTTAAATCAAACTGATTCGTCGTGCCTCAGCTGCTGCTTTTATACTCTTTGGTTTCCTCGTTGACAAATTTCTAGGCGTTTCTATTTCTAGAATTTGCTACTTGTTTACCAGCTATAACTCACATGCACGTTATAGCTTCTCATATACGCGTGTATATGTGAGTAATACTTCCACAGATGATTACCTACTTTTGGGAGTATCTCAGATATATGCATGTGTTTGTGCTCTCCGCTGCTTGAATGGACATATGTATAGACATAATGATTGACTTGTTGATGTGCATACAAGTCACTGCTTAGTATTGGCATAGAGATGATAGTATTCCTTAGCGTTGCTAATATTCGTCACACTGCCCTCCACCTAGGTCTGATCGTCCCGATCAGACAAATCTCTCGATCTAAACGCTGCCAGCCTTTCCAAATGAACCACTTTCATTTTGGTTCGTGGTTTGCCAATGGTTTGTATGCGGTACACTACATCGTTGATCCGTTTTACAACTTTATATGGGCCTTCCCTTTTACACTTCAATTTCGGGGACAAACCTTTTTTTCGTTGTGGGTTGTATAACAGCACCAAATCTCCTGCCTGAAAGCCTTCCGAATTAATTGCTTTATCGTATCTGGCTTTCATCTTGTCACTGATAATCTTTGTTCGTTGCCTTTCTCTCAGCTCTTCTTCCAAAACACCAGTGGATTTCTTGACATTTCTCTCCGCATCGGTATCTATCCCAAACTTCAAATCAGCTGGCAGTCGAAGATCATTGCCAAAAATTACATTTGCGGGAGTTTGGCCCGTTGTCTCATGTACTGCCGATCGGTAAGCCATAAAGAATAATGATATGTTGGTATCCCACTCCTTATGGTACTTGTCTACTACTTTCCTTAAATGCTCCTCCAATGTTCTATTGAAACATTCCACCATACCATCGCACTAAGGATGCAATGCAGTTGTCCGTTTTTCGAATGCCCAACTTCTTGCACATTTCTTGGAACACAGCTGATTCAAAATGCCTGCCTTGGTCAGAATGTAACTCCATTGGTACACCATACCTTGCAACCCCATCGTTTGTAACCACTTCTGCTACTGTTTCCACTTCTTGGTTTGGGATTGGGTATACCTCTGGCCATTTATTGAAATAATCCATAAAGACCAGCACGTATTTTTTTCCGCGGTTGCTATTAGGAAATGGACCTGCAACATCCATAGCGATCCTTTCAAATGGCGCACCTGAGTTATATTGCTTCATCTGGCCATGACTTGGGGTTTTGCGCCCTTTCGCTCTGCTGCAAACCTAGCAGTTCGCAATCCACTTAGTGACCGACTGACGGCAACCAACCCAATAGAATCTCTGTTTAATCTTCTCGAGCGTCTTCGTGATTCCAAGATAACCTCCGCTTGTACCATTATGCAGCTCGCTGAGCACGTCAGGAATCCTCTTTCTGGGAACAACTATCAGTTTCTTCTTGCATTGACCATCCTCACTCGCCCGTACTCGATACAAGCAACCGAATATCAATTCTAAACTGTTCCAATGTGCCCAATATGACTTCGCAATGAGACTCTCTGCTGACATCTCTCTATTTGGTATTTCGTTTCGTTCGAGCGCTTGCATAACTTGTGACAGATCTGTATCCTCTAGCTGACACTTCCTTAGTTGTCCCTTTTCCCATTCATCTGTACATGTTGTAGTCAATATCCGGACATCTATAATGTCTTCTTTAGCCTCGCTCTTTGAACAGTGCTTGCATTCCAAACTACATGGTCTTCGTGACATAGCATCAGCATTTCCATGGGTACTATCTTTTCGATGCTCAATGGAAAAGTCATAGCTTTGTAGTCGCTCGATCCACCGTGCCAATTGTCCTTCTGGATTACGGCACTGCAAGAGCCATTTCAACGCTGCGTGATCTGTTCTGACGCGGAATCGCTGGCCGTAGAGGTACTTGTGAAAATGTTTAATGCACTCTACCAATGCCAACAGCTCTCTCCGTGTAACGGAATAGTTCCTCTGGTTTTCCAATTGAACGGCTGTAATATGCAACTACCTTCTCCTGTCCTTCGACCAGTTGCGATAAAACGCTTTTTAGCAAAAGGTGGACAAACGAAAATTTTTCCTGGAGAAACGTGGACAAACGATGGACAAACGAATGAGATATGGTTTTTTAAATACTCGCAAATGGAGGTGCCAACTTCACACGATTTTATTTTTTTTTTTTCAAATAACTTTTTAACAGAAGGTGGACAAAAGAAAATTTTTCCTGAACAAACGAACGAGATATGGTTTTTTAAATACTCGCCCAAGTAGGTGCCAACTTCACAGAGCTAGCGCCAGCTATTCTCTGGAAAACTTCCTCCAAGTTTTAAAGATGTTCATCAAAGTTCTTGCCCAATACGATGATGTCGTCCAGGTATACCAAGCATGTTTTCCAATGTAGTCCTTTCAATACCTGATGCATGAGTCTCTCAAACGTAGCTGGTGCATTACAAAGTCCAAAAGGCATAACTGTAAATTGCCAAAGACCATCTCCGACGCTGAAGGCTGTTTTTTCTTTGTCTTCGTCCTTCACCTACACTTGCCAGTAGCCACTTTTCAAGTCCAGTGTGGAAAACCATTTCGTAGCAGAGCGCGAGTCCGGAGTGTCGTCAATTCTCGGCAATGGGTAGCTATCCTTTTTCGTGACGTCGTTCAACTTGCGGTAGTCCACGCAAAACCTCATTTTCCCATCCTTCTTCTTCACAAGTACCACCGGCGAGCTCCATGGACTAGCTGATGGTTCGATGACGCCGCTGTCGCTCATTTCTTGTACGATTTGACTCACAACTTCCCGCTTCGCCAGTGGAACACTACGAGGAGCTTGACGTATCGGCCTCGCGTCACCAGTGTTAATTTGATGTTTAACACCATTGGTGCGGCGTGGTTTAGAACCATCCTGGTCAAATATGTTTGCGTACTTTAGGAGCAGTTGCTTTGCCTTACTCTGATAATCTTGATCTAGCCCCTCCGTCCATGCCGTGATGTCATTTGGAATATTAGGCTTGCTAGTTGAAACGTGTTGCGCGAGCTGTTCACAGTTAATAATACTTCAGCCTCTTGGCATCTTCCCAATATATATAGCTCCTTTTGTCAGTTTGAGTGGTGACTTGAACTAATTGAGTACTCTTACCGGAATACGTCCATCCTGTTTTGTCATAGCCAGGATTTTTCCTACAAGTACGTTCGGTGTTGATCTGTTTGCTGCCTCGACAACCCACAATTTGTTTGTCCCACAATCTCCATCAACCTTTGCCCAGATGACTGCTTCTAATTTTGCTGGTATTTGCTGACATTCTTCCACCAGCACTCGTTTACTGCTGTAGCCTTTCTCGTAGCCGAAATTAAGTGGCACATCCATGTTCTTATATCGCACCGTCTTGCTTTGCATGTCGATCTTGATGCCTTGGTCGATTAAGAAGTCCACTCCAATCATGATTTCGTCAACAATCTCTGCCACTATAAAATTGTGTAGTACCATGACGTTCCTCTCGTGGGTGTCCTCTCTCGTGGCTGTACGTAATCTTGCTCCAAGCAATGGTCTTCTTCTTGTTAACTAAATCTGATCGAATGATGGAATGAGATGCACCCGTATCTACAGTCAGTAAACGTCGTTTCCATCCACATGTCCTCCGACAGTAAGATTGTTTGACCTTCTTCCAATTTGCGAGATAGAGATTATGGGGCATTCAGTTGAGGGAGCCAGCTGACGCCCCTTGCGGCTGACTTGCTTTAGTTTAACGATTGAGTGGACTTGGAGATTTGCTCATCTCCCTCAGCTCTGCGTTTACGGCCACCCACATTGTTGGAACTGTTAGGGTTGATACTGAAATAACGTGCAATGTGCCCTGGCTTTCCACACTTAAAGCATTTGACGGCACCATCGTTTTTCTGCTGCGTTCCTTTTAATGCTTCCAAAATTGTGTCTACCCAGTCTGGCTTTCCACTTCAACGCGATGCGCTTTATATGGGGGCTTACTCAAAAGTGACGCTGTTTCCGGAGTCAGTACATAGGATACCGTTTCGCAAATGTTAGCTTTGGGTTTGCGTATGTACCTCGCTTCGTTTCCACGTCCCGTATGCCATTTATAAAACTGAATTTTTACCCTCTCGGTGTATTCCACGAGTGCGTCGGCATTTGCTAGATGGGCCAGCCTTTCGATATCCGATGCGAACTCCTGCAAAGTCTCATTCGATTTTTGGTAACGGTTTTGCAACTCAATTTGGTATATCTGTTTCCTGTTCGCTTCCCTATCGCCTCTCTAGAGCGCTCATCAATGTTTCATAGTTGTTCCGTTCGTACTCTGGAATCGTCTGCAAGATTTCAGCTGCAGGCCCTTTCACTGCCACGAACAGTGTAGCAACTTTATCTTCAGAATTCTCAAACTGAAGCTTAAACACCTGGAAAGGAACAGAACCGTCAAAGGATGTTGTTTTTACCTTTGGATTACTCGCTGAAACTGCTGGGCGATTTAGTTGCAACTCCTGTATACGACCTCTCAATGTTTCAATCTCGGCATCGATTTTGTCCTCGAGTTGTGAAATTTTTGTATCCTGCGCCTCCAACTTCAAGGAAATACGTCCTTCTTGCTCTTCCAGTTGCGCAGAGATCTGCGATGATATCTGTGCTGAAATTTGCGTCGACATTTCGGATATTTGTATTACTTGTGCTTCAATCTTTGATGTTATGTGTGTCTCCTGCGATTCCAGTTGGGATGCCATATATGTCTTCTTTTCGGCCAGTTGAGTTGTTATCTTTGTCGTTTATTCTTCCAGTTGAGATGACATATCGGTTGATATTTGTGACGACATTTGCATCAACACTGCTAGTATCGCGTTAGTGTCAACACTTGCCAATGGATTCGGAGTCTATTATCTTCTCCTCCATTTTAGTCGCTGGCTCTTCCAGATCAGGATAAAAGACATACTCGTCCACATTAATTCCTTCCAACTCCAATACCTCCTAGCCGTGCTTGAAGTTCGATCTTATTGCAGGTTGTATTCAATCCTCGGTTCTCCAACTCTTTTTCCAGTTGCTGGATCCTTAATTCACTTAACTTTGCCATGTCCAAGTTGTATTCTGGAATTTATTCAACAATTCCTCTTCTGACACCAACTAACGTTCGAATCACTAAACTGTTGAATAAATAACTCCACTATTCAATAATGCACAATGGCCTTTATTAAAGTACTTCACAACAACACTTGTACTTCTCAACAGATAGCGTGCTTAAATGAAACTTATTCGTCGTGCCTCAGCTGCTGCTTTTATACTCTTTGGTTTCCTCGTTGACATATTTCTAGGCGTTTCTATTTCTAGAATTTGCTTCTTGTTTACCAGCTATAACTCACCAGCTATAACTCAGATGCACGTTATAGCTTCCCATATGCGCGTGTATATGTGATTGATACTTCCACAGATGATTGCCTACTTTTGGGAGTATCTCAGATATATGCATGTGTTTGTGCTCTCCGCTGATTGTATGGACATATGTATAGACATAATGATTGACTTGTTGATGTGCATACACGTCACTGCTTAGTATTGGCTTAGAGATGACAGTATCCCTTAGCGTTGCTAATATTCGTCACAATATTATATTCTAAGCCCCTAACCTGCTGGGGGGAAAAATACAACCCACTATACCACGGTGATTAAGCACTCCCCTCTTATAAACATGGCAACACCGGCAGGTAGATACTACTCTGAAATCAACCTACTATAATAAGAAACGAAAACTAAAACATAAAAAATATTAGTATTCATTGATTTTCTTAGTTAAAACATATTTTAGTGTGAAAGTCTAAATTTTCAATTCATAAAATTTTCCGTAGAATTTAAATATTTATTTTTGAGTCTTGAAAATTTATGTAAATGGAAGGCGAGCCGACAGAGTGCTTATTTTTTGCTGTTGCGAAAAGCACATGCAATGTTAGAGCTAAAAAGAGAGGCGGCAAATGCCATCGTCGTCCTGGGCCATTAATGCGAAATCCTTATTTAAATTTCTTACGCGAATTTCGTAAGCACAATTGTGGTCTGAGCGTTGTTGAGGTAGTACGAAGAGGTGCTAAAGAATGGAATGCATTACCGAAAGAAAAAAAACTCCGTTACATAGAAGAGGTTCGCCCTGCCCTGTTTTTGGTTATTAAAATGCTGCTTTAAAATTTTTTAATTTAAACAAGAAAATATTGCATTTTTTCCTTTTTTTCAATTTCAGGCATTTTATGCGCCCAAAATACGTAAATGTTGTTGCTCTATGCCAGTTGAAGCATGCGGCCATAAAAATAAAAAAAGTATCAATTTGTCCAAGCAAAAAAAGGCGTTCGAGATCTAGTAGCTGCTCCTCAACCAACAGAAGTTTAAGAAAGAAATCATCAGGATGCTTTGGCAAGAGAAAAAGCAAGAGACGCACCAAAAAAATGAAAAAGCATAAATGTGGTCAACGTAAAAAGTTAAGAAAGCGCAGACCAAGATCTCAGTGCAAGCGTAGAGCAAGAAAATTGAGAAAAATAAAGAAAAAGCGTAGTCAGTGTAGCTTTTTCTAATTTAGTATTAATAGTTAGAAAAAAAGAGATGATTTGTATAAATTTTTGCTAAACGCCTTTTATATGAAAATTCTTTGTAACTTTTTTTTTAGTATGCTATTATTGTAACTGAGTAAAAATATATGTACTTATTTTACGAGAGCTTGTTTTTTAGCCTAAATGATTGATAAATGCATTTTTATGTCCAGCATTTTTCCTGTCGCAATAATGAAGCAGTCATGTTTTTTTTTGTAGCAGTGCTTCGCCCCATCAAATAAGTGCGATCACTCACAATTGTCATAAATATCCTGGAGTCCTAGAAAACTTTATATTTTCACTAGGTTGGGCCAAAGAGATAAGGCTTGGTTCCAAATTCCAATTGAAACGATGGTTGGTGTCATCTGGGGAAAAATTTCGAACCTACTATTTAGAATTGTATGAATTTTTAAGAGTATAGATTTTTGTAGCCGAATCAATTTTGATCTAATAAAGTACAAGTTCGCACTGATTTTTAACAATTTTTTCCGAAGGGTGTTTCAGATTTTATTATATACCAGCGTACCCGGCATACATTCTCTTGCTCGAAAATCTTCAGCCTATTTCCAATTTTTTTGCATTTTTTTTCTCATTCTTGTCCACCCCTTCTATTCCTTGTCTACTCCCATTTCCAATTCCACTCCATTTCTCATTCCCACTCCCACTTCCCACTTCCCAACGCAACTCCCATCTTAAGCGCGATGTCCATATCGCAAGCAATGAAAAATTGCATACAAAAAACAGCTCAAGAAAAATTTCGTTTGTGAAGAAAAACTCATAACGTTAGTGTGAAAATGTGCTAAATCACTTTTTACGAATTTTACAGGAGACGAAAAAAATAATTTTTGAAATAACCTTTTTTTCAAAACTGTGAATGAGGATACCTTAGTTGCATTATGAATTCATACAAGTGGCGAATGTTTGATAAAAACGTTCACAATAGTAAACAGCCTCCATCAACTGTTCCATCGCTGTTCGATTACTTAAATTATTTGCTCAATAGTGTTTTTCAAAAATTTTTGTAGACGATTGGCTTATTACATCTAATCTAATCTAATATCTAATCTAATCTAATATCTAATATATATTATAAATAGCAAAGTTTGGATGTTTGGATGTTTGTCCAGACATTTGTAGGATCTACTAGCTATATTTTTTTGAAAAAAGGAGGTCCCCGCCCCCTAGGAACAGTTATAATTTAATTGTATTTTTTCGTCTGTAACTGAATCACGTCAGAACGGCTACACATATTTTAATGAAATTTGGGACACAGACAATAGTCTACTAGCGAAATTTTTTTCGGACATGGAAGGGGGGTTGGGGTCCCACGACCCCTTCGAACAATTACTTTTAAATAATTTTTATACATTACAACTTTACGTATACGGGCCTTCACCAATATTACAGACTCAATGGATCAAATAAGTCGAGGGCTTACAAACTGAGCAGTGACACCCTCCGCCCCCTCTCCCCCTTCTCACCACTCTGGTGTAAAATGTATAAATAGTTACAAATCAATATAAATGTTCTCCTAAATCAATAATTTTTGGTAGCTGACTCACACAGATCGAGATCTAAACAATTTTTGAAAAACGATCGGTGGTGCACTCCGTCTCCTCCCACCATGCGCCCTCCATCAATTATTTTTATTAGCACGCTTTTGTTAGCTTTACCTGCATGTTTCTTTGTAACTTTTTATTCGCTCCAACGGACCTGCTGCCTTATTAACATGGTTTTATAATTAGCTTCACCTTATTCGTACTCCCGTTAGGTCATATCGAGAACCTTCCGGGATCATTTGTAGATGCTTTTCGGGATCCCGCCGGGGTCATTTCGGGACTTTCGGGATTATTTCGGGATCAATTTGGGACCCTTCCGGGATCATTTCTGTACAGTTTTCGGGATCCGTCCGGGATCCCGTCGTGGTTATTTTGGAACATTTTCGGGACTATTCCGGGATCATTTCGGGACGGGATAATTTTTGTACCCTTCCGGCATCATTTCTGGATGGGTTTCGGGATCCGTCCGGCATCCCGTCGGGGTATTTTCGGGATCATTTGCGTAGCTTGGAGATAAATTCTTCATGGTTTTCGGAATCATTACGGGACTTTTTCAATGTCATTTTGGGTCCCTTCCTGCATAATTTCTGGATGGTTTTCGGGATCCGTCCGGGATCCCGTCGGGGTCATTTCGGGATCATTTGGGGTACATCCGGCATCATTTCTAGATGGTTGTCGGGATCCGTCCGGGATCCCATCGGGGTCATTTCGCGACTTTATCTCGACTAATACGGGATCATTTTGGAACCATTTCGGCATCATTTCTGGATGGTTTTCGGGATCCGTCCGGGATCCTGTCAGAGTCATTTCGGGAGGGGCTCATTTGAAGACCTCTCCGGCATCATTTCTGGACAGTTTTCGGGATCCGTCCGAGATCCCGACGGGGTCACTTCGGGACTATTTCGGGATCATTTGGGGTAACTACCGGCATCATTTCTGGATGGTTTTCGGTATCCGTCGGGGATCCCGTCGGGGTCATTTCTGGACTTTTTCGGGATCATGTGGGGTATTTTCCGGCATAATTTCTGAATGGTTTTCGGGATCGGTCAGGAATCCGGTCGGGATCATTTCGCTACTTTTTCGTTACGAATACGGGATTATTTTTGGAGGCTTTCGGCATCATTTCTGGATGGTTTTCGGAATCCGTACGGGATCCCGTCAGTCATTTCGGTACTTTTTCGGGATCATTTAAGGATAATTTTCAGGATTCGTCCAGGATCCCGTCAGGGTAATTTCTGGACTTTTCCGAGACTATTTCGGGATCATTTTGGGACCCTTCCAAGATCATTTCTGAATGGATTTCGGGATCTGTTCGGGATCCCGTCAGGGTCATTTAGGGATCCGTTGGAGATCCCGTCAGGGTCATATCGGGAATTCTTCGGGATTATTTCGGGATCATTTATGGATGGTTTTCGGGATCCGTCCGGGATCCCGTCGGGGTCATTTCGGGACTTTTTCAGGACTAATACGGGATCATTTGGAGACCCTTCCGGCATCATTTATGGATGGATTTCGGGATCCGTACGGGAACCCATCAGGGTAATTTCGGGACTATTTCGGGATCATTTGGGGACCCTTTAGGGGTAATTTCGTTACTTTTTCTGTATTATTTCGGGATAATTTGGGAACCCTACCGGCATTATTTCCTGATAGTTTGCCGGATCCATCAGTCATTTCGGGACCATTTTGGGATCATTTGTGGACCCTCCCGAGATCATTTCTGGATCCGTTGTTGTTATTGTTGTTGTTGTTGTTGGTGTTGGTATTGGTGTTGTTGTTGTTGTAGCGATAAGGTTACTCGCCGAAGGCTTTGGGGGTGATGTGATGGCCCTTTGCCGGATACAGATCCGGTACGCTCCGGTAACACAGCACCATTAAGGTGCTGGCCCGACCATCTCGGGAACGATTTATATGGCCACATTAAACCTTCTGGCCATCACTCCCTCCCCACCCCTAAGTTCCATGAGGAGCTTGGGGTCGCACAAAGACTCGTACGTTAGTGCGGGATTTCATCGTGGTCATTTTTGGACTATTTCGGGCCCTTCAGGAATCATTTCTGTATGGTTCTCGCGATCCGTCGTGGATCCCCTCGGGGTCATTTCGGAACTTTCTATACTATGTCGAAATAATTTAGGGACCCTTCCTGGATGGTTTTTGAGATCCGTCCGGGAGGGAGCCCGGCAGGGTAATTTCGGAACTTCTTCGGGATCATTTAGGTACCCTTCAGGGATCATTTCTGTGTGGTTCTCTGGATAAGTCTAGAATCGTGTCGTCATTTCGGGTTTTTTGGGGACTATTCCGGGAACTTTTGTAGACCCTTCCGGGGCATTTCTGGATGGTTTTCGGGATCCATCCGCGATAGCGTCGGGGTCATTTTGTAGCTTTTTCTCGATAATTGTGGGATCATTTGGGGATCCTATCAGGTTGTCAGCTCATTTAGTTCTTTTTTTTACTCAATTACAAATATAAAATGCATTAGACAAAAAACAAATTTTAAACAAATAACTTGGTAAGCAGGCTAACGTGAATAGCCCACATATTTCATTTTCTCCTTGCGGACGGGGCCGCGGGTAAAGGCTAGTATATATATATTATAAGTGGGAAAGTTTGGATCTTTGGATGTTTCTCCAGACGTTTGTCTTTGTGACTCAATCACGCAAGAACGGCTGGACCGATTTGGATGAAATTTAGCACGCATATAGCCAATAGTCTAGAAGGATCTACTAGCTATATTTTTTTAAAAAGGGGGGAGGTCTCCGTTCCCTAGGAACAGTTATAATTTAATTATTGTATTTTTTCGTCTTAGTGACTGAATAACACCAGAACGGCTACACGGATTTTGATGAAATTTGGGACACAGACAATAGTCTACTAGCGAAATTTTTTTCGAACATGGAAAGGGGGGTGGGGTTCCCACGACCCTTCGAACAAGTACTTTTAAATAATTTTTGCACATTTTACACTAGTTCCGGAGCCGTGGATCGCTAGCAATAGGATCTGTGGCCTGCGGACACCAACGTATAAGCTTTATAGCGCTCAGGAAAAGGGTAAGCCTCGCACATGTATATTGGCTAAGTCTACTCTTAATGTTTTTCTTCTACCCAATTATAGCGATGGGGATTTGACAGCGGTCAGCGTCGAGGTGCTAGAGAGGAGCTTTAAACTTGCCTCCTTCTACCTAGCGCACGATCAACAAGGCTCATTACCACCGGATAATCCACGAAACGACTTCATCCTACTCGGAGGCGACGCCAATGCTCATCACGCCCAGTGGGGCAGCAGAGATACAAATGACCGGGGTGAGTCTCTATTCAACTATCTGTAGGCACTTAATCTGAGTAATATGTAATAGGGGAAATGGATCCCACTTTTATTACGAGGAACCGCGAAGAGGTCCTTGACATAACACTGGTCACAGACTCTTTCAGTGACCTGATCGTTTCATGGAGAGTTCTAAAGGAGCAATCCTTTTCTGACTATAGATATATAAGTTTTTCTATATCGCAGGCGGACGCAAGTCCTAAGTACATACAAAATATTAGAAGAACTAACGGGCTACTATAAGAAGATTATAGGGTAAAAAGCTATCTGAGGAGGTACGAGTCCCAGAAAGCGAGGAGGAGCTGGACGTGTTTGTAAATAATTTCAGTCAAATTGCAGGAATGCTTTAGATAGGGCTTGCCCGGCTAAAAAGGTTTTGGAAACTCACAAACTACCATGGTGGTCGTCTGATCTTGATAAACTTAGGAGTCATGTAGGGCGGCCTTCAATAAGGCAATGCATGATGGACATCAATCCTCATGGGCTGCTTATAAACCGAAAATAAATATATATAAAAAAGCAATCCGGAATGGAAAGCGATCCTCCTGGAGGGATTTCTGCGGCAGGATTGAATCCACATCCGCGGCCTCCCGGTTAAGGAAGGTGCTATCGAAATCTCCAACTCAGCTAAGTTACGTCCAAAAGCCGGATGGGCACTGGACGGACTCCAGCGCTGAAACCATAAACTTGCTAATGGATACGGACTTCCCAGCAAGTACGGGCATGTCTTCAATTATTGTCAGCGGAGGGTCATCTAATGATCAGCTGATAAGCGAAATCACAAATGATAAAAGGATAGATTGGGCTTTAACAGACCTCAAGCCCTATAAATTGCCGGGGCCGGATGAAATTTTTCCGGCTCAGCTCCAGTATACTGCCGAACTTATAAGGCCCTGGATTAAAGGGATGCTTATAGGTTGTCTTAGGCTCAATTACGTACCAGTATCGTGGAGGAAGTCAACGTGTTCTTTATCCCCAAGGCAGGAAACCCTCCCACTCTAAACCAAATGATTATAGGCCTATAAGCTTATCTTCTTTTCTGCTTAAAGCGCTCAAAAGACTTCTAGAGGACCAAAATCAGGAGGATTGAGCCGTCGCTTCTTTCGCAAGCACAGCATGCCTATACTAAGGGCAGATCAACTGACACGGCCTTGCACTCACTGGTATCCGCTATCGAAGGTCACTAGACCTCAAGGAATACACATTGGTGGCACTTCTAGATATAGCGGGTGCCTTCAAAAACGTTCTCCCGGAGGTCATCACCTCGGCGCTGACCGATCTGGAGGTGGACGCGTGCCTGGTGGAGTTTATATACAATCTGCTTACGCGTAGGCAGATTAAAACTGAGTAGGTGGATGCGTGACCCGCAGACCGGTCAGAAGAGGCACTCCGCAGGAGGTGTTCTCTCTCCGCTACTTTGGGTGGTTACCGTCAACCAACTACTCCGCCTCATGGAATCAGAAGGTCACCAAGTGATCGCGTATGCAGATAAAATCTGCGTCACCATGCGGGGAAAATTTCCGCAAACTTTGCAACCTAATGGAAGGGGCACTATCCAAAAGTTCGCACTGGGCCACAGCCACAGCTTGGAAGTCAACCCGGATAAAACCGAGCTTGTCCTATTCACGAGGAGGTATAACGTACCAAATCTAACACCGCCAAGAATTGGGGGTACGTTTTTAGCGTTTAGCCATCGAGTCAAGTATTTGGGAGTAATTCTGGATAGGAAGCTATTATGGAGTGACCATATAGTGGAGCGGATGCAAGAAGGCAGCAGCAGCGCTGTTTACCTGCAAGAGGGAAATTGGCACCTCCTGGGGATTCTCCCCCAAGGTAACATACTGGATTTATACAGCCATTGTGCGCCCGATTCTTCTTTATGGTGCCTTGGTCTGGTGGCCTGCACTAGCTAAAACCTACCTATCTTAAGACGCTTCAAAAGGTGCAACGGAGTTCGGAGCTCTGCATCACCGGGGGCTCTCGGCTCCACTCCATCTGAAGCACTCAACACAATGCTATACCATCCACCTCTTGACCTGGTGGCGAAGGAAA
Organism: Eurosta solidaginis; assembly: GCF_040869045.1. Lineage (NCBI taxonomy): Eukaryota > Metazoa > Arthropoda > Insecta > Diptera > Tephritidae > Eurosta > Eurosta solidaginis. The sequence goes on from NW_027136957.1 coordinate 318,674, forward strand.
TAGCGGTCATCGACGCTCTACGCATAAGGAAAACAGGTCTCTGGTCAAATGGATCTAGTGGACACGCAACAATCCTGGCACGAGCGCCCCAGTCCCAATACCGGTGCGCACTGACTACTGCACGCCAAAAAACGTTCGTTAAAAATTATTGTATATATATACCATCGCGACAGGACTGGATACCAGACAACATACGGTACCCGGGTGCCATCAACATATTCACGGGATGGTTCTAAGCCTTGACGGGAAGGTGGGAGCAGGCCTCATTTCGCCGGATCTGGGTCTAGAGGTCTCTTTTCGCCTACCAGATTACTGTAGTGTTTACCAAGCGGAAATGCTGGCGATACACAAGGCTGTGAACCATCTAGGGTCTATGCCTAAGGATGGTAAACGGTTGGTTATTTTCTCAGACAGCCAGGCCGCCTTAAAGGCCCTGGACTCATTCGTCGACAACGCAAAGTCGGTCACTGAATGCCGCAAATCTCTTAACGAGGATGGCTCAGCACTTCAGTATCAGCCTTATATGGGTACCTGGGCACAGGGATATCGAAGGCAATTGCAGAGCAGACGAGCTGGCCAGAAGAGGCACCACCGACGATATCCTTCCGGGAAATGAGTCGGCAGGCATACCCATGGCACTTTCAGGCTTCGTGTGAACACAAGCACTATAAGAATCGCAAATGGACTATGGTCAGCCATATCATAGTGTGAGACATCGAGGCAAACCTGGGCCTCATATGACAAGGGGCGCACAGAGGCGCTTCTGATTTTAAACAAATCAGCTCTATCGTCCCTGATAAGGGTTCTAACAGGGCATTGCCTAATAGGCACGCATGGAGCTAGAATGGGGGGTAACGACCTTCGACTATTGTCGCAGCTGCAGATATACAGAAGAGGAAGAGAGCATCCAGCACCTTCTCTGTCACTGTCCAGCGCTTAGTAGGCGTAGGATGGCTATCCTTGGTAAACCTTTTCTACATGACCTCGCTGAGGTTACTTGCTATGAAGTAAAGGCTCTGGCAAAATTTATAATTTCCACATGATGGTTTGACCCGCTTTAGGCAGGATAGGGGTCCTCCTTTGAGACCGTATAGGGTGTTACAATGGGCATTGGTGGCCTAACCCTGCAAAAATCGCGAGTACTCCATGCATGTATGTATGGAGTACTCGCCTATGGACCAAGCGAGTGCTCCAAAATTAACCACAATTCATACAAAACATATGGTCCAATTAACATTGCAATGTCCTAGGACCGGACCATATAATCCAGCTCCCGCATTACATCAGAGTACTCCATGGAGTACCCACAGTCCAATAAACATCGTGTAGTGATTACAATCGTTAGAAACGAGCAATAATCGGCTTACAACATGTTCGTGTAGAAACATGAGTGGGTCCATCGCTGCATTACAGTGGAGTAGAATGGTAGGTACTCCAGTGGACCAACGATTTTTGCAGGGAAGTAGTGAGCTGTTACCAATAGTGTTCAGCTCATCCCTTGCAACCTAACCTAACCTATACATTATAACTTTACGTATACGGGCCTTCACCAATATTACAGACTCAATGGGTCAAGTAAGTCGAGGGCACAGTGAGCAGTGACAACCTCCGCCCCCTCTCCCCCTTATCTCCCCCTCTGGTGACATACAAATGGAGATCTAAACAATTTTGGAAAATCGATCAGTGGTCCTCCTTCTTCGCCCTCCATCCGCCCTCCAATTGTTTTTATTAGCACGCTTTTATTAGCTTTACCTGTATGTTTCTATGTAACTCTTCATTCGCTCCAATGCGCCTGCTGCCTTATCCTTCCGGGATAATTTCCGTATAGTTTTCGGGATCCCATCGGGGTTATTTTGGGACATTTTCGGGACTATTCCGGGATAATTTCGGAACTATTTCGCGATCATTTGGGGACCCCTCCGGTATCATTTCTGGATGGGTTTCAGGATCCGTCCGGCATCCCGTCGGGGTATTTTCGGGATAAATTGCGTACCTTTGAGAGATAAATTCTTTACGGTTTCCGGGATCACTACGGGACTTTTTCGGGGTCATTTTTGGTACCTTCCGTGATCATTCCTGGATGGTTGTATTTCGGGATCATTAGGGGTATCTTCCGGCATCATTCTGGATGGTTTACGGGATCCCGTCGGCGTCATTTCGAGACTATTAGGTGATCTTTTGAGGACCTTTCCGGCATCAATTCTTGATGGATGCCGGTTCCATCAGGGCAATTTCGCGACCATTTTGTGATCATTTGGGGGACCCTTCCGAGGTCATTTCTGGTTCTGTCCCGGGACGCCGTAGGAGTCATTTCGAGATCTTTTTGTTACTTTTTCTGGATAGTTATGGGACCCCTCCGGGATCATTTCTGGATCTGTGCGGGATCCCATCGGGGTCATTTCCGGACTACTTCGCGACTTATACGGGATCAATTGGCCTTTCGCCATCATTTCTGGATGGTTTTCGGTATCCGTCTGGGATCTCGTCAGGGTCATTTCGGGACTATCTGGGGATCATTTACAAAACTTTCGGGCATCATTTCCGGATAGTTTCCGGGATCCCTCGGGGATCCCTTCAGGGTCATTTCGGGACTATTTCGGAATCAATTTGGGGTACCCACCGGCATCATTTTTGGATGGTTTTCGGTAATCGTCCGGGATCCCGTCCGAGTGATTTCAGGACTTTCTCGGGATCCGTCCCTGATCCCGACGGGGTAATTCGGGATCATTTGGGGTACCTACCGGCATCATTTCTGGTTGGTTTTCGGGATCCGTCCGGGATCCCATCGGGGTCATTTCGGGATCATTTGGGGTCCCTTCCGGCATCATTTCTGGAAGGTTTTCGGGATCCGTTCGGGATCTCATCGGGGTCATTTCAGGACTTTTTCGAGATCATTTGGGGTACCTTCCGACATCATTTCTAGATGGTTTTGGGTATCCGTCCGGGATCCCGTCGGAGTCATTTCAGGACTTTTTCGCTACTAATACGGGATAATTTGCGGACCCTTTCGGCATCATTTCTAAATGGTTTTCGGGATCCGTCCAGGAATCCGTCAGCGTCATTTCAGGACTATTAGGGGATCATTTGGGGACCTTTCCGGCCTCATTTCTGGATAGTTTTAGAGATCCGTTCGGGATCCCGACGGGGTCATTTCGGGATCATTTGGGGTACCTACCGGCATCATTTCTGGATGGTTTTCAGGATCCGTACAGGAACCCATCAGGGTAATTTCGGGACTTTTTCGGGATCATTTGGAGACCCTTTAGGGGTAATATCATGACTTTTTCAGTATTCGGGATCATTTGGGGACCGTTCCGGCATCAATTCTTGATGGTTTGCCGGATCCATCAGGGTAATTTCGGGATAATTTTGGGATCGTTTGGGGACCCTTCCGAGGTCATTTCTGGATCCGTCCGGGATGCCGTAGGAGTAATTTCGAGATTTTTTTGTTACTTTTTCGAGATAGATTTCCGGACTATTTCGGGATCATTTGGGGTACGAACCGGGATCATTTAGGGTTGGTTTTCGGGATCCGTCCGGGATCCCGTCGGGATCATTTCGGGATCATTTGGGGTACCTACCGGCATCATTTCTGGATGGTTTTCAGGATCCATACAGGGACCCATCAGGGTAATTTCGGCACTTTTTCGGGATCATTTGGAGACCCTTTAGGGGTAATTTTATGACTTTTTCAGTATTCGGGATCATTTGGGGACCGTTCCGGCATCAATTCTTGATGGTTTGCCGGATCCATCAGGGTAATTTCGGGACCATTTTGGGATCGTTTGGGGACTCTTCCGAGGTCATTTCTGGATCCGTCCGGGATGCCGTAGGAGTAATTTCAATTTTTTTTTTGTTACGTTTTCGAGATAGATTTCCGGACTATTTCGGGATCATTTTGGGACCTTTTCCGGAATCATTTCTTTATGGTTTTCGCGATACGTCGTGTATCCCCTCGGGGTCATTTCGGAACTTTTTCTGGACTATGTCGGGATAATTTAGGAACCCTTCCTGGATATTTTCTGGATGGTTTTCGAGATCCGTCCGGGAGCCCGTCAGGGTCATTTCGGAACTTTTTCGGGATCATTTTGGTACCCTTCAGGTATCATTTCTGTATGGTTCTCTGGATAAGTCTAGAATCGTGTCGTTGTCATTTCGGGTTTTTTTGGGTCTATTCCAGGAACTTTTGTAGACCCTTCGGGGGCATTTCTGGATGGTTTTATCCTATCAGGTTATCAGCTCATTTAGTTCTTTTTTTACTCAATTACAAATATAAAATGTATTACCCAGAAACAAAATTTTAAACAGATAACTTGATAAGCAGGCTAACGTGAATAGCCCATATAAAGGCTAGTTATTTACATATTTGAAAATGTTTGCTTAATTGGCTGCTCATTTTTATCTCTTAACTAGATTTTAGAAATGAATATAAATATGTAGTCTGATTTTCAGGAAAAGAAAAGCTGATTTGAGACACAAATGGGCAATTCATGGAGGTTCTATTTAATAACCGCAAGCAAAAAACAAACCTATCTTCCATTCTCTTGCCGTTCGCCACAGCCATTCTCCCTGTCAGATATTATTTGACAGGTAGGTATGGCAATGGAGGAATAGAAAGATTTTGCACTTGTATGAATTCACAATGAATTACATTGTCATCGGGTTCTGAACTATATTCCAAGTTTCAAGCTTGTAGCTTATCGGAAAGTTACTTAAATTTTAATTACAAAATTCGTCAAGCTAAATAAAATATTTTATAAAGGTAAACAGAGTTATGTAAATAACACTGTTTTTATAGTTCATTTTATATTTTTTAATAACAAAAATACGTTTTTTACTACCTTTATATTAAGTCCCTTTCATGTTTGCCCCCTCATTTCCATAGGAATTTTTGATCCACGGAAAAGTCTTTTTCGGTAACTTCCCGTTGAGCTAGACACTTGATACTTAGAACATAGTTCAGATCTGGGGGACATCACAAAGCAAGTGAAAAAAAAATCCGCTAGGTGGCGCACGGATCTAGATATACAGAAAATGAATTTTAAAATGGAAATTTCGCGATCTTTCAACTAACTTCTCGGTGATCCAGTGACTTGAAGCTTAGCACATAGTTTGCGAGTCGATGGCACTACAATTCGTGGAAAACAAAATGCCGCCAGGTGGCAGACGAATCGAGATAAACGAAAATCCCTGAAAAAACGCAGGGAATCTTGCGATCGATTTTTAAGTAACTTCCCGGTGACCTAGAGACTTGAAACTTGGCAGTTAGTTAGAGGCCTGGTGGCAATACAACTTATAGAAAACAAAGTTCCGCTATGTGGCGCGCTAGTCAAGATAGCTGCAAATCCTTTAAAAATGGGGGGATCTTGCGATCGATTTTCGAGTAACTTCCCGATGAGTTAGAGACATGAAACTTGGGCCGTAAGTCAGTACCCGGTGACAATGCAATACTTTAAAAAAAAAAAAAGTCCGCTACGTGGCGCATGGATCGAGATATTGAGAAAACTAGTTTTAAATTGGGAACCTTGCAATCGATTTTTAACTAACTTCCTGGATATCTAGAGACTTGAAGCCTGACAGTGCAATGTTTGATCAAATTTGAGCTACGTAACGCACAATTCGAACTATTTAGAAGATTAGTCCATACCTTCATGGCTAGCCTCCAGAGTGTTGCAGGCGTTGTAGAATTCCACCTCGTTGAAGGCCCAACTCAATGCACGTCCTTGCATACTTTTAAGCGTACGCGACTTTCACCGCGATTCTTTTTTCATTTGCCGTGTATATCTTAATCAATGGCTCCACCAACTTTGAACACATCCATGCACGACGATAATTCAACACACTCCCATCTAATATGATTACATCCCCCAACGACGAAAAATCACTACGTTCATCGATGGTGTTGTATCCACCGGATCTACTAATTGTTAGCACTTTCACCACCAATGAAAATTCACCACATCAATTGTGTTGAACTTACTTCCTCAACAATTGTGATCATATTCACCAAAACGGATTGCGTTGCACTATCCCGCTTCGTCAATTATGAGAATAATCGCCAACAAGAATCATTCACCACATTCATCCTCTTTGTCCAACTCACACGCTCCACCAATATCAAGATCATCGAACATCTATAATAATTCACCGATTTATATGTAGCACACATACATCATTCTACAGTCACCTAAGTCGAATATAGATATAGACGTAGGACGTCCGAGCAACACCAAAGAACGGGTAGCTATTTTGAACAAATAAATAAAGATAAGAATTTTCACTTAGGAATTACTTAAATTACTAATCAAAGTTGTAATTGCTTTTTTTGTAGGCAGTACTAAAAAATTTAAGATAAAAAGATGATAAAAAAATTTTAAGGACTACCTTTATATAAATGGACCAAAAAATAGAAGGCAATTTTTCCTTTAATACGGACATAGTCTTGTTGAATTTTAACTAAAAAACTTTAACAATAGCTCTTTTAAAAGAATTTCGGGATTTAAAACTATAAAGGTGGACCGCAATCTTTCAATTTAAGGCAAACCATGTACTTGGGAATAACTAATTGATTATGTAAAATTTAAACACGCTCTCAACCTTTATAATTTTAAATCCCAAAATTCTTTAAAAAGAGCTATTGTTAAAATTTTTTAGTCAAAATTCAACAAGACTATGTCTATATTAAAGGAAAAATTGCCTTCTATTTTTTGGTTCATTTATATAAAGATATTCCTTAAAATTTTTTATCAAGAAACTTACGAATGTCTGCTATTTATACTCCGGTCAATGTTAGAAGAAAACTTGCATTCAATTGATTATGCCGATCATTTGCTACTCTGAGCTAGTGTACAGTAAACTGAGCTCCCAGTCTGCTCATAAAATTGATGTAGCATTTAATCATGTTACACGTTATGTATTCGGCTTAGCTAGATTTGATCATATATCCAGCTGGAGAGCGCGTCTACTGGGCTGTGAAATCTTCGAATATCTGAAAGCTAGAAACAGCATTTTCCTTTGTCAACTTATCATGTATAAGGAGCCTAGTTACCTATATGATAAGCTAATATTCCCCAGGTCTGCTCGAATCAACGACCTAATAGTACCAACTTATAACTATCTAACATCTGGACGGCTATTTTTTGTCAATGCTATTCGCCTATGGAACTCTATTCCAGTATCCATTCGTAGTAGTCTAAATAAAAGCAACTTTAAAAATGTTCTTTATGCTCACTTTAGTTGAAACCATTATACTTCTTGAGTTTTCGCCATCAATATGTATGAGTGTATACAATGTTTTGTTATTGAATTTAATTATTTGTTTATTTTAGATACTAGTAAATTAAGATACTTCTCTATGTTTAATATGATAATTTAACCTACATAGCCCTCTGTTATGACTTTTGTTCTTTTTTACATTGCGATTTATCTTTTTGTTGTACTATAAAAGATCCTAGATCTTATTGTACTAATACCATTTTTGCAATAAATGATGAAATGATGATGATGTATTTATTTTAACTTTTGTTTTGCCATTCGGTAAGGTTTCGTTAAAAAGTAAGATGTATTTTCCACACTACTACAATCACGGCACGGCTATAGGTTCGCCAATAACACGACTTGCCAAAATGTTGGCCGATTAAAATTAATTTAAATTAGTTCTACTTTTTTTATTAAATTTTTGACGTCCTACGGGTGTATGAATCACCATTAAAATACACGTGTGCGATATTCAAGTTTATGTTGGGACGAGATATGTTTGAAAAGCCTTAGCCTTCAAAATCTATGATTTCGTCCTCAGAGGATGAATTATTATTTGTGCTACTCATAAATATTTTTTGTAATCATTAATTATACTCAGCTGAGCAGAGCTCACAGAGTATATTAATTTTGTTGGCCTAACGGTACCCCGTTACGGCATAAACTAATCGAGATAGATATAGACTTCTATATGTATATCAAAATGATCTGGGCGAAAAAAGAAACTAATTTAGCCATTTTCGTCCAACCGTCCGTCCGTTCGTGAACACGATAACTTTAGCAAATTTTGAGGTATCTTAATGAAGGTTGGTATGTAAGTTCCTGGGCACTCATCTCAGATCGCTATTTAAAATGAAGGAAATCGGACTATAACCAGTTTTTCGATATCGAAAATTTCGAAAACCCGTAAAAGTGCGATAATTCATTACCAAAGACGGATAAAGCGGTGAAACTTGGTAGGTGGATTGACCTTATGACGCAGAATAGAAAATTAGTAAAATTTTGGGCAATGGGCGTGGCCCGCCCACTTTTAAATGAAGGTAACTTAAAACTTGCAAGCTGTAATTTGGAAGCTGAGTATGTAATGTTCGGTTACACCCGAATTTAGCCTTCCTTACTTGTTTTAAGAGATCGTTGTTTATTTCAAAATCATGACAGCATTTATTCACTCGTTTAAGACCACTTCTTATTATCAGAAGCGAATTCAACATAACCAAACTCAGTTTCTTTCTGTGTTTGCTTTTAATCAAACTCATGTTTGAAAACATTCTTGCAACTTTAGCATTACTTGGTGGCGGCACAAAATCGACAAGCTTTTGGAATTATACTGTTATACTGTTTAACATCGAACCAAAAACTTAATCTTGAAGTTACATTTTTCAATCTATTTTGCTTTTTTTTTATCTACCGGACATAGTCCTCACAGATATGTAACAACTTAGATAAAAATTTATGAAATAGAAAAATATATGGTAACAAAAAGTTGACAACTCTGGCTAAGCAAGTCGAAAGTTTCTTTGCTCGTCTATTCGAAAATTTAATTAATTGATTTAAAGTGTCAAACAATTGCTAAATATATGGTTATATCCTTTCTATTGATCGGAAGTTAATGGACGTATTTTGCTCTCTGGCGTATTTCTTGTAGAAATAGATAATTGCGAATCTAAAATTAAATTGCAGTGCAACCACAATAACTAGTGCATTTAAAATTGAATTGCATGCAACAACAACTAGTGCAAGAATAAGGAAATACACTTTGCGGCATTACTAACTAGTCTGACAATTGCCAGGTGGTCAACTGCGCCACCTGTGTGTGAAGACATCTGTCCATCAGTTTATATTAACGTGACCAGACGTTCATTATTGAATCTAAAAGTATCTTAAGTAAGACTTAATAAAATTCTTATATATTGCGATGTCTTTTGCTGCTCCCACCTCTGTGCACCCAAGCGTAAACTGAGCACTGTTTCTCCAACTGCTAAGGTGGTTAAGCTTGATGAAAGTATCACTCTTGAGAAGGTCTTTGCCAAGCTGACCGAACTTGAAGTGACAGTTCAACAGCATACTGAACAATTGCGGCCTTTAATTCAAAGTGTAGCGAATAGGTTGACAGAGGTGGAAAATAAGCTTTCTAAGCGAATAGAGGAAGAAATATCAGTGCTTAATGCTACGATTGCTGAATCGTCCGCTCGAATCTCTGTTTTGGAAGCCAATGCGATGAAATTTGAAGAGGACATGGCATGCATGGCAAATATGTTAGCTGGTGTCATTGAACAGAGTGCTGCGCCGGATATCTCCGCTGATGCGGTTGCTTTCGGCGTCCCGTATCTTGAAGGTGAAGACTTAAAACGTGTATTTAACCTGTTGTGTAAATCTACCGACTTCCATTCTCCTCAAATAAGAGATATTTTTCGCACAAAACCTTCAAATTGAAATCCAAATAGTGCTATTATTATAAAATTTCACTCGCCTCTCGACCGTAACCGAACCCTGCGAGCTTTTCGTGAGCATCGGAAAAGAACAAAGTCGGCTATTCCCCTAAATCCTCTTGGTTGTGAGGGTTTTTTCATATTTATGAAAGCCTCTCTAAAGAGAATAGACTTCTGCTGCAAGAAGCTGTCAAATTGCGACGAAATGGGAAGCTGAAGTCAGCATTTACAATTAGAGGTGCAGTGTATGTGAGGAGTGACAGCGATGCGAACAGCCCGCCAACTGCCATAAGCTGCGTAGACGACTTACATCAGTTTCGCTAGTTTAGTCTTAAGTATTAGTCCTAGTTGTAGTGAATTAATCTTTGTAAGGGCAGTTAAACTCAGTTATTGCACTTTCTCGATTTATTTACTTTCTTGTTTTCTGAAAGTTGCTTTTCACTTGTGCTGTCCTAATGTTGGTGGGTAATGATGCGAATAGCATTGGCGATAATAGTCTTGTACTTATGACTAAGTGATTTTCGTCCCATTGGCATCCTTCCTGCGTTGTCGAAGACCTTTGAGAGCTTGTTATCAGAACAGATCCATGCTTATATTGACAAGTTCAATCTACTTTCCCCACTCCAGTCTGGATTTAGAGCAAAGCATAGCTGTTCATCTGCAATAATCAAAATCTTGGATGATATTCGGGCGTCCTATGACAGTAACAAGATAACTATTTTGTGTCTGCTCAAATTTCCAAAGCGTTTGATTCTGTCAACCACACGTTGTTATGCATGAAGCTAAAGTCTTATTTTGGTTTTGGGGACTCTGCCTTAGGTCTCTTGAGGAGTTACTTGGGTGGTAGAGCGCAACGAGTGAAGGTGCGATCGCAAGTCTCTAGTCTTAAGATGTTATCTAATGGTGTCCCCCAAGGTTCTATACTTGGACTCTACCTTAGGTCTCTTGAGGAGTAACTTGGGTGGTAGAGCGCAACGAGTGAAGGTGCGATCGCAAGTCTCTAGTCTTAAGATGTTATCTAATGGTGTCCCCAAGGTTCTATACTTGGACCGTTATTATTTAGCCTATTTATTAATGACATATTTACCACCTGCATGTATGCTCAAATGCATGCTTATGCAGATTATATTCAACTTTATATGTCTGGAACACATGCGCAAGTTTCTGAACTTTGTGCCAAGTTTAATAGTGATTTGTCAGCTATTTCGTCTTGGGCGCAGAAAAATTATCTTTCCCTTAATAGTGATAAATCGTATGTGCTACCTATATCTAAAAGGCAAATTAACTCATCAAATCTACCAGCTTTATATATCAATAATAAGTGCCTTAAGTACGTGTCTAAAGTAAAGAATCTGGGGGTTGTTATTAACTCTAGTCTCTCTTGTGATGATCATATTAACGCTGTTATCAGTAAAGTTTACTACACTCTACGTAATGTACGAATGTCTACCCCCTTCACCACACTTGGAATTAGGAAGCGGCTTGCTATACAATTAATACTACCAATATCTGAGTATCATAAAGCATGGAACTGTATTTTTATGTCGTGTGATTGCTGATAAAATGCCTACTTATTTATATAACAAGCTAACATTCTCTAGATCTGCTCGCATAAATGACTTGATCGTGCCCAGCTACAATTATCTAAACTCTGCAAGACTTTTCTTTGTCAATGCTATCCGCATTTGGAACTCTATCCCCAACTCGGCTCGCAATAGCTTAAGTAGAAGGAACCTTAAGAATGTTATATTTTCTTTCTTTGGTAAAGTTTATACAAATTAGAATCCGAGTTTAGCTGCTTAATAATCTAGTCAATCATTGTTGCTAAATGTTCTTGTCACAATCTTTGATAAACTTATATATTATCACTTTTGTTACATTATGGAATAATATATACAGTTTTACGCTTTAAAAAATTATACTCATTATTATGTAACCATTGTTGCACTATAAAAGATCATACAAGATCTTATTGTGATAAATACTGTCAATAAATAAATGAAATGAATTGAAAAGAAACAATTTAAAATTACAATGACATAACAAAAATGTTTGTAAATAATTCGCTACGGCTTACATATGTATTGTAACGAATTTACTGAAAACTCCGCTTATTTTACACCTTCGACTAACGCTCGATTCACTAAATGTTGAATAAATAACTCTAATAATCAATAATGCAAAATGGCCTTTATTAAAGTACTTCACAATAACACTGATACTTCACAACCAATAGCTTGCTTCAAACTGATTGATTATGCCTCAGCTGGTGCTGCTTTTATACTTTTCGGTTTCCTCGTTCGCATACTTCAAGGCGTTTCTTCTTCTAGAATTTACTACTTGTTTACCAGCTATAAACTACAGATGCACGATTATAGCTTCTCGCATAGCCATATACGCGTGTATATGTGAGTGATACTCCCACCGATGATTGCATACTTTTGTCAGTAGCTCAGATATATGCATGTGTTTGTGCGTTTCTCCCGCTGCTTGTACGTACATATGTGTAGATATAATGATTGATTTGTTTATGTAGATAAAAGTGGCTGCTTAGTATTGGCTTAGAGATGATAGTATCCCTTAGTGTTGCTAATATTCGTCACAGTATGTATGTACAAAAATTTATATATCAATAGGAATAGGAAAGTAATCAACAACATCAGCTTTAAAATGTTTTTTACATGAGATAAAATCGGCATGATTGCAAACAGAGTTCAAAGGTATAATGAAAATATGATACGGGAGACAAAAATGTATTATAATCTGAAGTTAAAGGATCGAAACTCTTAGAAAGTGACACTATGCTGTTGCACAAGCTGGAAAGCAAATATACAACCTTATGACACAGTTTATCGATTAAAGTGTTTGTTATCAGTTGAGTACCGAGTTGCCACGTCATATCATACATAACGAAACAAATAAAATAAAACTTCGACACATATAAAACACATTACAAATTCACACAATACGTATTGCAGAAATAGATTTGGAGCCAAAAAAGGGCAAACATTTTAAAGCGGGCAAAAAAAAAGAGCTAGGGGCTAAACCGGAATTTTTGGAGGTAAACGCAAAAAAAGGGCTAGATCTGGCTCCAAAGGCACTAAAATGGCAACACTGCCCCCAGCGGGTTATGGGGCTTAGAATATAGCCGCAGTAGGTATGTCTGCCCGTAAGATGCGAGTAAAATACCAAATTGAATCAAGGGGATGTGTAACGCAACCCTTTCAAGGGATTGTCAGCGCAATATATAGCATACATGTATTAATATATTGTAACGAATTTTGGGAAATTCCACTTATTTGCAACCTTCTACTAACTTTCGAATTACTAAACTGCTGAATAAATAATTCCACTATTCAATAATGCAAAATGGCCTTTATTAAAGTACTTCACAATAACACTTCTACTTCTCAACAGATAAAAAAAAAAAAAATAAATGTAAGGCGCGATAACTTCCGAATAGATCTAAGGCCGAGCTTCTCTTCCAATTTGCGTCGTGCTCCTCTTGATTTTTCCCTACAAATTGGCCGGACGGGACCTACATGTTTTATGCCGACTCCGAACGGCATCTGCAAGGCAGATGAGATTTCACTGAGAGCTTTTCATGGCAGAAATACAATCGGAGCGCTTGCCAGACACTGCCGAGGGGCGACCCCGCTTAGAAAAATTTTCTTCTAATTGAAAAATCTTATTTCTAAAATTTTGATGTTGCTTTGCCCGGGAGTTGAACCCAGGGCATACGGTGTGATAGGCGGAGCACGCTACCATCACACCACGGTGGCCGCCAACAGATATCGTGCTTAAATCAACCTGATTCGTCGTGCCTCAGCTGCTTCTTTTATACTCTTTGGTTTCCTCGTTGACATATTTCTAGGCGTTTCTATTTCTATAATTTTCTACTTGTTTACCAGCTATAACTCACCAGCTGTAACTGAGATGCACGTTATAGCTTCCCATATGCGCGTGTATATGTGAGTGATACTTCCACAGATGATTGCCTACTTTTGGGAGTATCTCAGATATATGCATGTGTTTGTGCTCTCCGCTGCTTGTATGGACATATGTATAGACATAATGATTTACTTGTTGATGTGCATACACGTCACTGCTTAGTATTGACTTAGAGATGACAGTATCCCTTAGAGTTGCTAATATTCGTCACAATATTATATTCTAAGCCCCTAACCTGCTGGGGGAAAAATACAACCCACTATACCACGGTGATTAGGCACTCCCCTCTCATAAACATGGCTACACCGGCAGGTAGATACTATGTACTCTAAAAGCAATCTACTATAATAAGAAACGAAAACTAGAACATAAAAAATGTTAGTATTCATTGATTTTCTTAGTTAAAACATATTTTTGTGTGAGTCTAAAAATTTTCAATTCATACAATTTTCCGTAGGAAGACTTTTAAATTATTGTATTGATCTTAAGTTTAAGAATATTAAAATATAAAAGTAATTTAAATATTTATTTTCGAATCTTGAAAATTTACATAAATGGAAGGCGAGCCAACAGAGTGCTTAGTTTTTGCTGTTGCCAAAAGCACATGCAATGTTAGAGATAAAAACAGAGGCGGCAAATGCCATCGTCCTGGGCCATTAATGCGAAATCCTTATTTAAATTTCTTACGCGAATTTCGTAAGCACAATTGTGGTCTGAGCGTTGTTGAGGTCGTACAAAGACCTAAAGAATGGAATGCATTACCGAAAGAAAAAAAACTGCGTTACATAGAAGAGGTACGCCCTGCCCTGTTTTTGGTTATTAAAATGCTGCTTTAAAAATGTTTAATGTAAACAAGAAAATATTGCATTTTTTCCTTCTTTTTTAATTTCAGGCATTTTATGCGCCCAAAAGACGTAAAAGTTGTTGCTCTATGCCAGTCGAAGCATGCGGCCATAAAAAGAAAAAAGTATCAATTTGTCCAATCAAAAAAAGGCGTTCGAGATCTAGTAGCTGCTCTTCAACTAAAAAAGAAGTTTAAAATTAAAAGAGAGTAAATGTGGTCAACGTAAAAAGTTAAGAAAGCGCAGACCAAAATTTGGAAGATCTCAGTGCAAGCGTAAAGCAAGAAAATTGAGAAAAATAAAGAAAAAGCGTAGTCAGTGTAGCTTTTCCTAATTTAGTATTAATAGTTAAACAGAAAAAAAGAGAAGATTTGTATAAATTTTTTGCTAAACGCCTTTTATATGAAAATTCTTTGTAACTTTTTTTTAGTATGCTATTATTGTAACCGAGTAAAAATATATGTACTTATTTTACGAAAGCTTGTTTTTTAGCCTAAATGATTGATAAATGCATTCTGATGTCCAGCTTTTTTCCTGTCGCAATTATGAAGCAGCCATGTTTTTATTGTAGCAGTGCTTCGCCCCATCAAATAAGTGCGATCACTCATAATTTTCATCAATATCCTGGAGTCCTAGAGAACTTTCTATTTTCACTAGGTTGGACCAAAGAGATAAGGTGTTGGTTCCAAATTCCAACGATGGTTGGTGTTATCTGGGGACACGTTACAAGCAGCACATACGTTGGGTGTATATAGGGGTTGATTCTGGTTAAGCCGCAGTTTAACCTATACGGCTGACTTCTTAAGTGCCGAATTTCTTCATAGTGCTTACGAAGGCGATTTTTAAAATACTTGCGAAGCAAGGCCTCTTCGATGATGTGCCCACGTTTCTGGGTATTAATGGAGAGGACATTATCATTAATGGTCCTTCTGGCGGAGAGGGAAGGTTATACTAGATGAATCTTTGGTATTTCGTCTAACGGTAAAAATGGTTTACGAATATATTCTGGCAGCAATTTAGTAAGGGAACATTTATCTGTAGCCCTTATTATGTTGTTGTTGTTGTTGTGGTAGTGCTTCGCCCCATTCAATAGGCGCGACCGATCACAGAGAAAGAAAGGAAGGAAACGTGCAGTTTCAATAGGGGTGGACCGTAGTGAGAGTGGTCTTAAAGGCCTTGATTCCACATTGCAATTGAAGAGATGGTTGGTGTTATGTGCGGACACATTGCCATCAGGACATACATTTTGTATTTCGGTGTTGATAGGTAAGAGTTTAACCTGTTACAGTACCCAGATCGAAGTTGAGCTAAGAGTGACGCGCATTTCCCTAGGGTATAGCCATTATCTTAGGCGAGAATAGAGGCATTTTCGGAGGAAGAGTGCGGGATGTTGAGAACGTTACTTAGCTCTTCTGGATTTCCCCTGGTCTCAAAGTACTGCTAACGATTACTGGCCACTACGATATTTCACGACCCGTCTCTTAATGTCATGTTGTAAAGTGGAGCAGTTGGTTTTACATCCAATCATGGTAATGGCCAGCCGATTGCATGCTACGCGTTCCCTATATGGTCGACAAGCCGAAAAACTACTCACTGGAAGAAGCTACAGGCCTGTCAAAATACTGCTCTCAGAGCCGGCACGGGCTGTCTTCTTATGTCCCCAGAACACCATGTACATAATGAGGTGAGAATACTCCCCATCTCGCAGAGAAATTTGATGATAACCAAACAGTTCCTGTTGAATACCCAGAAATCTGGGCATCCCAACAGATATCTGATTGATGAGCCAACACCGCCTAGGGGCTTAAGGAGTCATCTCCGTAAGCATTATGAGGAAATACGGCACCTGAGAACTCAGCCGTATGAAGCAATAAAATACAAGCAGGTCCTCAGTGAACTCCACAAACAGGCGTCGGACCTTTATGCCAGGAATTGCCCGGTAAATTCAGTACTCAAAGAACAGTACCCAAAACTTGCAGAAGAGGAACGCATACTCCCCAGGGAAACGCGAGTCACTCTAGCTCAACTTCGTTCTGGATACTGTAACAGGCTAAACTCTTACCTATCCATAATCAACCCCGACATGCAAAATTTAGGCCCCGCTTGCAATGTGTCTCCAGAAGACACCAACCATCTCTTTAATTGTAATGTCGAACCTACGCCTCTAATACCCATTTCATTATGGTCCACCACTGTTGAAACAGCAAGTTTCCTTGGACTACCGTTAGAATATATTGATGACAATTTGTGATCGGTCGCACCTATTAGGTGGGGCGAAGCACTGCTACAACAACAAAAACAGCAATTTGATCCGCCGGAGAAGCATTTCTTGATTAAGGATGCGAACCATAATCGAGTGCGTATTGCTTTCGTTTTGTGACCTTTCCGAAAGATATAATGAAGCAAAACAAGTGTGATAGGTTATAAAGGAGCAGTTTTCCATAGGGAAAAACAAAACTGGTGATGCTACTCGCGCTATTACAAAAAAGGAAGATAAGACTCGCCTTGTGCATTAGCATCGCGACTACCCTACCCACTTGCATGGGTGGTTATGGGAGGATTAAATACCTTTGTAAAATATGGACCCTTTTTGAAAAGCACAAGTTATTCAGAGGGTGGTGCTTCCCAAGGCAGTCGGTTCTATGTACCGGAGCGACTCGGGATTTTTCCCGACCAAGGACTGTCATTTCAGTGTGACCCCATTTAATTTGTTTCGTCCCTCCCACAAATTGTCATCCTCCCAGCAGCTCCTTGCAGCAGGACTGCTACATATTCTCTTACTCCGGGAAGGTATCGAACCCAATCCGGGTCCGTCTCCTGACCCCGGTCCTGAGAAATGGTTTTGCTGCATTTGCCAGAAAAGAATCTTTTTAGGACGGTCATACTCTGTTCAGTGTGTCTCGTGCAAGGGATGGTTGCATCGGACAGGTTGTTCTGGGCTTGATCCCAAAACCCGACGTCCACGTAACTTTTATAAATCTTTTGTGGCTCCTTGCTGCTCACGCCCAAGAGCGTCCCGTAGTCTACGCTTAAGCGTATGCCCACTACCTTCCAGCAGCTTCGCTGCTCAGCAAGCCACAACAAGTACCCTCTGCTGCTCGCGCCCCACGGCGCTAACAACTCAAACAGCTGATACCACTCATAACTACTACCTTCGTAGTAGAGCTGGTAGCAATGCTGAGCATCAGCCCCTGCCCCCGTTTTCTTCTCCCCCATCTTTTCTGGCAGCAATCGTGCAGGTCAGGGAAACAGACTCTTAGTCCCTGCCTCCGTTTGCACCGTCTGCCAGCACAGAATATATAGGTTTGCGACATCCGCTCAATCCAGCTCCTGCCTTGGCTGGTGCCACTTTCCTAGATGGTCTGGTCTCCGCGACGGCAACCCCTCGACGGGTTTCATCGCGCCATGTTGCCAGGTCGCAAACCCAAATCATCCGGGTACCCCAATGCTTGCCCAAGGGCGCCCAGTCCCAAGGCCACAACAGCAATTGCGTCCTGGCCTTCCACAACCTAGGCGTAGTCACCCGTCACTTACCCCTAGAGTGGCGGCGTCACCCCTCATGCACTTCAGAATTCTGCAGTTCAACTGTAATGGACTAACTGGGAAGATTACGGAGATAGTCGATTTCATGAAGCGGCACAACATCCGCATTGCTGCAATTCAAGAGACTAAACTCACAGCAAGATCTGCATTGCAGACCTGCTCTGGTTATAATGTCCACAGGAAAGACCGCGAGAGCGGAAATGGAGGCGGCCTCGCGTTTATCATACATCACTCTGTGCAATATTATATATTTGATCCTGGCATCGACCGCAGGGACAATGTCTTAGAACGTCAAGGCCTATCTGTCCGGTTAGGCGATGCAAATCTAGAAATCATCAACATCTACATCCCTCCTGTCACCTGTTGCCCCAGTGGATACCGCCCTAATATCGAGGCCTTACTCACTGGCAACAATCGCATTATCTTAGGCGATTTCAATGCCCATCACGACCTATGGCATTCAAACTTGCGGGCGGACGGTAGGGGTGAGATGTTGGCGGATCAAATAGACGAAACGACGTTCTGCACAATAAACGGAGACGCCCCCACACGTATGGTAGGAAGCTGTCATAGCTCGCCAGATATCTCAATCGTGAGCGCAGAACTCGTAAAATGCGTCAACTGGCAGCCGATGGTAACATTGGCATCCGACCACCTGCCCATACTTATTTCGTTCGAGCGTACCGCCGACTTCATCGTCACCGAAAAACGCACTTTCATAAACTTCAAAGAAGGAAAGTGGGAAGAATATAAATCTGCAACATACAGCAGCTTTGCTGCCCTCCCTATCCCGACTGATGCCCGCCAAGGGGAGCGTGCCTTCCGTAAGGTCATTGAATCCGCCTCGGCACATTTCATTCCCGCCGGGAGAATTCCCGAAATCCGGCCCCACTTCCCGGCGGAGGCCGCGAGCTTAGCGAGGGAACGCGACCTTATAAGACAGCTTGATCCAGGCGACCCCCAAATAAGGGATATAAACCAACGCATCAGATTGCTTGTGGACGAACACAAGCGGGCGAAATGGGAAGAGCACCTAAGAGGCTGTAACCTCTCTACTGGTGTAGGTAAACTTTGGTCCACCGTAAAGTCCCTATCGAATCCGACTAAGCACAAAGACAAAGTTTCCATCGCCTTTGGCGATAAGGTGCTGTCGGATTCGAAAAAATGCGCGAGCGCTTTCTGCCGACAATATATAATGCATCCTACGGTCGACAAAGATAGACGGAGAGCCAATAGACACGCACATAAGCACAAACTCAGCGCGTCACCAATTACCATCACCTCTAGAGAAGTTGAGGACGCCATTGGTCGCGCTAAACCATCCAAAGCAGTGGGCCCAGACGGCATAGCCATGCCGATGCTTAAAAACCTAGGGAAAGAGGGTTTCAAATATTTAGCGCATGTCTTCAACCTGTCTCTTTCCACCTTTGTCATACCCGAGAAATGGAAAATGGCCAAGGTGGTCCCTCTACTAAAGCCTGGGAAACCAGCTAACGTAGGTGAGTCATATCGTCCGATATCTCTCCTATCGCCAGTGGCAAAGACGTTTGAAGCCATTTTGCTCCCTTATTTCCAAGCACATTTGCAGCTAGCCCCTCATCAGCATGGCTTCAGAAAACTCCATAGCACTACCTCCGCGCTAAATGTCATTAGCACCCAGATAAATTGCGGTTTGAATCAATATCCCCACCATAGAACAGTACTCGTAGCGTTAGACCTATCAAAAGCTTTTGATACGGTCAACCATGGCTGGTTACTGCAAGACCTGGAAGGGTCTACCCTTCCCCCATGTCTTAAAAGGTGGACCGCAAATTATCTGGGGGGTCGGCAGGCATCGGTGCAATTCAGAAACGAAACATCAAAACATAGGAGAATTAAACAAGGGGTGCCACAGGGTGGTGTCCTATCCCCGCTTTTGTTTAATTTCTACATATCTAAGCTACCTTCACCACCGGAAGGAGTCACAATCGTTTCCTACGCCGATGACTGCACAATAATGGCCACAGGCCCAGGCCCAGAGATCGATGAGCTATGCAATAAAATAAACGGCTATCTCCCTGATCTCTCCAGTTTTTTCGCCTCGCGAAACCTGACATTGTCACCGACTAAATCTTCCGCGACCTTATTTACAACATGGACGCCCCAAATGTCGACCATATTGAACATCCACGTCGATGGCACTACGCTACCGACTGTCCTACACCCCAAAATCTTGGGTGTGACGTTTGACCAGGATCTACATTTTGGTGCGCACGCAACCGCAATTGTTCCAAAAATTCAGAGCCGTAATAAAATCGTCAAATCCCTTGCTGGCAGTACCTGGGGTAAAGATAAAGAAACGCTCTTGACCACATACAAAGCAATTAGCCAGCCGATGCTACGCGTCACCCATATGGTCGCCAAGCCTAAAAACCACCCACTGGAAGAAACTACAGGCCTGCCAAAATACTGCTCTCAGAATCGCCACGGGCTGTCTTCTTATGTCCCCAGAACACCATCTGCATAATGAGGCGAGAATACTCCCCATCAGGGAGAGAAATGAGATGCTGACCAAACAGTTTCTGTTGAATACCCAGAAACCTGGGCATCCCAACATACATCTGATTGACGAACCAGTACCGCCTAGGGGCCTAAGGAGTCATCTCCGTAAGCATTTTGAGGAAATACGGCACCTGAGAACCCAGCCGTATGAAGCGAAAAAACACAAGCAGGTCCTTGGTGAACTCCATAGACAGGCGTCGGACCTTTATGTCGGGAATTGCCCGGTGAATCCAGTACTTGAAGAAAATTATCGCAGAAGAGGAACGCATACTCCCCAGGGAAACGCGTGTCACTCTTGCTCAACTTCGTTCTGGATACTGTAACAGGCTAAACTCTTACCTATCCAGAAGCAACCCCGACATACAAAATGTATGCCCCGCTTGCAATGTGTCCCCACATGACACCAACCATCTCTTTAATTGTAATGTGGAACCAACGCCTCTAACACCCCTTTCCTTATGGTCCACCTCTGTTGAAACGGCAAGTTTCCTTGGACTCCCGTTAGAGGATATTGATGACAATTTGTGATCGGTCGCGGCTATTAGGTGGGGCGAGCATTGCTACAACAACAACAACAACAGGGTGGCCGATTACACAGCGATTCCGCCAATCGAATCGCAGGTAACTTTTACAGCTCGCCAGACATTTCCATCGTCAGCGCAGGGCTCATAAACTGCGCCGAATGGCAGCATATGTTTACTCAAGCATCTAACCACCAAAACAATCAAGCCATCAAAAGGGCCATGCACTCTAACTCAATAGGCCCAGACAGAATAGCCATGCTAATGCTATAACAACTTGACGCTGAGGATATAAACTACTTAACACAAACAACCTGCCGTTGAAATCCTTTTTCATGCCCGAATAATAGAAAATTGTAAGGATAATTCCACTACTTAAGCCTCTAAACAACCTAACGAAGGTTATTCATGTCGACCGGCTAAAGAGCTCAACATTCAAAAGCATAACGAAATTCTGAACAGAGATTTTTTGCTTAGTTGTCACTAACCGGGATACCCTACTAAACAATTGCTTGATCTTGCACCGCCTCCAAGAGGATTAATGGACCATCTCCATAAGCACTATGATGAGATCCGGCACCTTTCAACACAGCAGTTTAATCCAGACGAGTATAAGAAGCCCCTAAGCAAAATCCACACATAATCGGTAAACGCCTTTGTAAAGACGCGCCCGCACACTACCACCTCAGACACGAGTCACCTTGGCTTAACTTCGTTCTGGATACTGTACAGGTTAAACTCTTACCCCGACACAGGTAAGGTATGTCCTACATGCGATGTGTCACCACATGACATCCATCATCTTTTCAATTGTAATGTTGAACCTGAGCCTCTAACACCAACATTCCCATGGCCCACCCCCGTTGAAACTCCAAGTTTCCTTTGACTCCCGTTAAAGGACTTTTTTTTATTTAATTCAATTCAGTCTATAGTGTCACAAACCTTACAGACTAGATAACAATTTTAAAGTTCAAATAATTTAATTTAATGAACAAATAGATTGATCATCTCAATAAAACGTACAAGTAACAATAAATTTACAGACTACGTAGATACAGACAAGTATAATAAAGCTTAGCTAACTATGAAAATATTTCGGTTAAAAATGATTAGAAAATTGGTTTTGGCAAAGAGAAATCGCTGGCTGAAAAACTTGAGATAGTATTAAATTCCGTCATAGCCCTAAACATAGGTGCATTAGAGGCAAAGAGTGTCCGAGCAAAATCCATATAAAAAATATCTCTACTCCGAAGAAGTCTGTTGTTTGATGACAATTTGTGAGTTGCTGCACCCATTGAATGGGGCGAATCACTGTTAGTTCAACAACATATGCAGTATGCTGGTGGCGCTTAGCCTTGTTTACAAAATTTGACATGATATGAAATAAGACTTGTCTGCTTCTTGGGAGATTTTATAAATTATTAGACGATCTACCTATAATTAGGTCTAGTAGCACCTTTTCAGCGCTTTTGCAAATCCTCGTATAGCTTCGGTTCCAATAAAAACGCATGCCAGCCCTTGGGATTTGTCTACTTGAAATTGAGCAATGCTTTTGAAACGAATTTCTCTTTGGTCAAATATTCAAACCCATAGACCATACAAGTGCATAGATATGTATGCATAAGTCCATAAATGTATATATGCCCATATCTGCCTAATATCTGTGTACTTGCTTTTTTTTTCCAAAGTTTTTTATATGAACATGTTCGCTAGTGCGAATTATTAGTATATCAGTTTTTTTATGAATCAGCTATAACAATGACGCCAACGCAACACAACTGTGTTTAAACAAATGGTGTTTTCGAATTTTGATGCATACATAAGAAACATATATCCAATGCAAAAATTTTATTGGAATGATCATTATTTTACATTCTTATAATAAACGACTTACCTTTTCTAATTTCTGGAAATATTGACGCAGGAACTCTATTGGATTTTCCGGACGACTTACACATAGTTGAACGATGCAATCTTTGAGTACACGTTCTATACCATGTGCTTGGATATAATTTTCACATTCACGTAAACTATTGTATGTATTGGCCATGATTGAGGACAAACACCGTTCCAAACAGATGCCAATAATAAGCTTGAAATATGTGTGTATGCAGATACGTAGGTGCAGAAGTGTTACAAATGAGGATTGGGTGGTTGCTGATGGGCGCTGGCACTAACTACAACAGCAACAAAACTCTTACTATTCACGAACGATATGTTGAAATTCGTTTAATGATGGTAATTTTATATGCGTTGCAGCCGTATGGAATAAAAATTGATATTTTTCATGTCTTATTGGTGCAGCGTGTTTAATTTCACGATTTTTGTTGGT
The DNA here is from genome assembly GCF_040869045.1 of Eurosta solidaginis. NCBI lineage: Eukaryota > Metazoa > Arthropoda > Insecta > Diptera > Tephritidae > Eurosta > Eurosta solidaginis. The sequence goes on from NW_027136957.1 coordinate 342,090, forward strand.
TTTTGTAAATAACAATAAACTACAATGTTTAAAATGCAGCTTCGTGTGTATTGTTCTTTCTCGGATTTTCTTTGTTCGCTATTCATTCGGTTTCTTTGCAAACTATTGCTTGTACACCGAATTCTTGGGTGTTTTTTTTTTCAGGCTTTATGCACCATGCAGCCAATTTTTATTAGGTGTAATTATTTGTGCTTGTATTCAGTGTTATTTAAATATAAAACTTCCTTTAAACAACTTGAAATTGTTAATCCTTATGGAAATTGCAAATTAACAGCAAAAGTTTAGTTAAAAATATGTTTTCAGATCTGCTCAGAAATGTCAAACCGATTGTTGCCATATGCAAATTTTGCCTTAGTCAGTGTTCAGAGTTTTCGATTCACAAGTACTCACCTCGTATTGAACCATACCATAATGAACCATTCCATCTCCATGATGGAATTATAGAAGGTAGCGGATGTAAGCAGTTTCTCGCTATAACGCCGCCATCTTGAACGCCTTTAGAAATAAGAATGTTGTTGCTTTACAAAACTCCTATTTTATTCAATGGAAAAAGTGTACTAAAACAACACACATCAAATTTTGTTTAAAAAATAGCAACGGCATCACTTTTTTCTCCAGATTTGTTTTGCTCTGACTTTTCTATTATAAAATTCAGAAAAAGATTTTATTTATTTGCAGAACTAAAGAAATGTGTATGTTTCGTCTTTGAATTAAGGTCAGTTGTATTGCGGATATTAAGAAACAGATTTCTAATTGATATTTATTCATTAACAAATGCCGTCAGAAATGAAATCTAAAAATAGGACTAAGTAAAATAAAATTCCCCTACAGGGGGTCAGTTCAAATTCAATGAAGTGGTGAAGTGAAAACATTTTTTTCCACTTCACTTGATATGCGATTCAGTTTGAAAAAAATAGTGATATTTACCGTCAATTTTTTTTTCATTTAATGAATATTTTTTCACCGTTGAATTTGCCCGTGAAAAATCTATATATATATATAAAAGAAAGTGGTGTTAGTTACACTATAGCTCAAGAATGGATGAACCGATTTGGCTGAAAATTCGTGCGAGAGGTAGCTTAGAACCAGGAGACGCACATAGGATACTTTTATCCCGTCTGAATGGTTTTCAGGATTCGTCCGGGATCCCGTCGTGGTTATTTTGGGACTTTTCGGGAATATATCCCGATCCCGTCGAGGTTATTTCGAGACATTCTCGGTATGCTTCAGGCATCATTTCTTGATAGTTTTCGGGATCCATCTGGGATCACGGCGTGGCTTTTTCTGGATAATTTCGATCATTTGGGGATCCTATCATGTTATCAGCTCATTTAGTTATTTTTTTACTCTATTACAAAAATGACGACTGCTTCGACTGTTTAATTCGAATGTTAAACCAGTACTGTTTTATGCTTGCGAGACGTGGAAAAGCTCAACTTCAATTCAGAAACGTCTACAAGTTTTTATTAATAATTTTATTAATAAATGTCTGCGCCGAATCCTGAAAATTCGATGGCTGGAAATAATTTCAAATGACGACTTATGGTCTAGAACAAATCAACCTAAGGCTACCACAGAAATAACCAAGCGTAAATGGTCGTGGATTGGTCACACTCTCAGAAGACCTCCAGTAAATATAGCCAGACAAGCATTGCGATGGAATCCACAAGGAAGCCGACGACCTGGTGCACCTGCGAAAACTTGGCGCAGAACTGTGGATAAAGTTCTCGAAGACGCAGGATATACGTGGAATGACATCACAAGAACTGCACCTAACAGAATAAGATTTAAGTCGGTGGTCGAGGCCCTATGCTCCAATAGGAGTTGAGGAGAATGATGATAATGATGATGACAAAAATGAAATATATTAGACAGGCAATTTTTTTAAAATAAATAACTTGATAAGCAGGTTAACGTGGGTGGTGTATTCATTTTCTCCTTGCGGACGAGCCCGCGGGTAAAGGCTAGTATATCTAATAGCTAATATATATATAGTAGTGATAAAGGGTGATGTATACCACTTGAGGTAAACACACTTCTTAGCAGAGACCATTCCTACGAATAAGAATAGATTCAAGAATACAGATAAAGGTAGAAAAAGCAAACGTCTCAAAATTTAATAAAGCAATCTTCATTTCATAATTTTTATTATAAAATTGCTCAATAATCAAGCTACGTACACCTTCTGTATTTTATGATTATTTAGAAAGTATCAATTTAAGTACTATTCCAAAAAGGGCCAATCTTTTATTCCCCTTTCTCATGTACTTCCAAAATACAACCGGGAGCTCACTGGAGCTAAGGGGGTTCGATATGACAGCTGTCAAATCTTCCGCCAACTTGTTGCCATCATCCGGTGGCAAAATCCTGAGCCAGATAAATGATTTTGCATGTAAATGCAACAACAACCCTGCAACAATTGTTGGATTACGTGTTCCATTTTCTTCATGTATTTGTATTTGTATTTATTAGGCAATTCATCCCAGCAAAAATTATTTTACAGTGCTAGTTGGTAAAAGGCATAAAATAGGAACAATTTAAACTTAAACTTAAAGCTAATGACTATGACTAAGAAAAGGTTACAATAAATAATATATTTAATAAATAGTAAATAAATAAAATAAACGAATGATAGAGTACATTTGTTAGAAGAAATCGGTATTTTAATTGTCTAGGTTATTATAGAAACTTGTTAATTCTTTATTGAAGAGCAGAGCATTGCTTATAAGCCTAAGTCTAGAAGGGAGCGCGTTCCAAAGACGTATGGAAGTAATGAAGAACTGGCGATCAGATATTAGCATTCGATGTCTGAAGTGGGTAAGGAGAACAGACCTAGACGACTGGAGAAAATTTAGCCTCCGATACAAATAGTCAGGTTCCTTCATATATATTAATTTATGTAGCGTAGTGAGCGTTTTAAGTTTAATAAGGTTATCGAAAGAAATGTTTAGCAACCTGTAAGCATGATGATAGACGTGGTCAAGTCTTTTCAACCCATAGACGTATCTAGCAATGTTGTTATAAACAACATTAAGTTTCCTATTACATACATAGTCACAATTAGAGTAAACCTCACAACCATAAAGCAGCGTAGGTATTAAGTACGCTTTTGATATTAGTAGACGAATATGTAACGGAGTAAAATATTGTGTAAGCCAGAGTGTGCGAAGCATCCTATACACTTTTCCCACTGTGCGGAAGATGTGATCTTTCCATGTCAAGGTTTTGTTAAAAACTACACCTAGATTTTTTGCCGTGTCAACGTATTCTATAATAGTCTTGTCTAAAATTAAATTGTCCATTCCACTTTTATCTAGTGACCTTCTATGAATGACTATACATTTCGACTTCTTAGGGTTAAGACATAAGCCGTTCATAGAAGCCCACGTACCAATTTTACATAAATCGTAATTTAAGTTCTTAATACATGAACTGGTACGATCACTAGGACAGCACATATACAATTGTACGTCGTCAGCATAAATGTGAATATTACAATACTTGAGAACACCAGGCAAATCGTTTATATAAAAAAAATAACAGGGGACCAAGGATTGAGCCTTGTGGGACTCCTCTTAAAACACTGACGAAGTCAGACTTTCTGCTACCAACACTTACTGCCTGAGTTCGGTCGGCCAAATACGATCTGATGAGGACTGTTGCACAGTTGGAGAAATTAAATAGGTTGTCCAGCTTCTTGCAGAGAACGGTGTGGTCGACCGAGTCAAACGCTTTTGAATGGTCGAGAAGAGTCAGGAAAGCAGTAAAATTTTTGTCAACTTGTTCGCGAATATCCTCTATCACCGATAGGAGCGCCGTTTTACAGCTACGATTTGACCTGAATCCAGACTGGGAATCTGTGAGAAGGTTATAATCCTGCATATAAGTATTTATCTGGCAGTGCAAAATTCGTTCGACGACCTTGGAAAGGAAAGGCAGAATAGCTATAGGTCTATACTCCTTGTTTTGCTTGGGGATTAGGATTACCTTAGCAACTTTCCAACATTTGGGAAATACACAGGACGTCAGCACAGAGTTAACCAAGTAGGTTAAGTGAGGAAGGATTTTAGGAAGAATTATTTTTAAAAATTTCGGACATATACCATCGAACCCCATAGCATTAGACTTTACTGAAAGAATGGCTTGAACAACATCACAATCATCGACACTAGCAAACTCAAGAGGACCACAATCAACATTAGCGCGAATACAATAATTGTCAGCACATATATTGTCAGTTGAGATTGGCAGATTTACAAAATTTATATTTATCTCGTTAATGTCTACATCAGGGAGGACAGAAATATCACATTTGGATTTTCCGATACCAATATGTTTAATCGACTTCCAGGTTTGCAGCGATCCTAGCTGCTTTGAAGCAGTTGTGAGCCTCCAGGGTTTTGTATTGTTTCCATCGTGAGTAAGCAAGGTTACGCTGGTGAATTAAGTGTTTTAGATTGGCACTAAACCAAGGGGTATTATTGTGTGCAGCAGCCTTGAGTTTCACTGGCACATGGTTGTCGAAAAGCCTAATAATATGGTTCTGTAGGAATGATGCCTGATCATCGACCGATGTCAGCGTACGAATCAAGCTCCATTCGACCGACTCCACCGCTGCATTAAGGGAACTGTAATCTATGCTTCTAAAATCACGATACGTAAAGGAACATTGGATGTGTGACGTTTGAAAGTTGTAACTAAGAAATATCAGATCGTGTTTTGAAAAGCAAGATGCCGAAAATTTATGGTAGTGGAGCAATTTCAGGGGATCATTCACAAAAAATAAATCCAGCAAAGAAGAATTTGAGTCAGTAAAGTGTGTAGGTGAAGTTAAATTGGTGGGAAAAAGTCCAAGAGACTCTATACTTAGCTTTAGAGTTGAGTCGACAAGAAGGTTGAAGTTGAAATCCCCAGCAATGATTATATTATCATAGCTTATAAGTAGAGGCTCGAGAAATTCAATAGAGCCAGAGAAGTCAACTCCACGATTAGGTCTGTATGCACAGCCGATAAGAAGCCTTTCATTGTTTACAGAGAACACGTCTACGAACACATATTCGACAGAATCACTTGGACTAGCACTGCAGCAAAGTTTACAGGATAAACTACTTTTGGCATATATAGCAACACCACCACCATGACCACGTCTATCAGCCCTGAAAAGTTGATATCCATTTAATTGCACCAAATCATTTTTGTGACATGAAGAAAACCGGGTTTCGGAAATACATATAACATCTATATCAGAACCCTCAGATATGAATTTCAATTCATCCAGCTTTTTATATAGGCTTTGCGCATTGAGATGGATAACTTTGAGCCCATTAGTACGTTTACTGAATACGCGCAACAGTGTATGTAAGCAGTCTTTGGAACTAGACAACCTATGTTGGAGTACTCTAACAATACTCCTTTGCAATACGTTTGCGGACCACCATCAGCCGATCATTGCTCGTTTTTTAACGACCGTGATAGCGGCACGATGACGATCGAACAGAGTTGCCAAAAGTAAAATATTGCATACAAATAACTGATAATAAAATTTTACTATGGCAACTCTGATAAAATGCAACAGCATATTATAGTATAGAGAAATATTAGTTTCTGTATTCACGCAAATGCTAAATAACATAAGAATGTTCGTAGTAAAAAATATAAAAGTTGAATTCCCCCACTTCATTTACTTTCATTTTAAATTAAATTCACTCCGATAATTCTTTCCGACACAATTCCTCTATAGTACTTTGGCATATGATCCTCTGTGGGTGGTCCATGGAGTACTACAGTAAAAGTACTTTGGAAAGTACTCTCACGTATGTACTCTATGGAATACTCACAAACAAAGCGAGAGTGGGATCACCTACTCCTCTCCTAGGACATCGCAATGTTAATTGGAGCACATTTTTTGTATGAATACAGATTAGTTTTGGAATACTCCTATACTCCCAAAGGAGTATTCCTTACATTATTTATGGAGTACTAGCGTTTTTGAAGGGAAGGATTTGAGCCAGATAAATCCAGATAGAAGTCTGGTTCAATTTGTGAGCCAGATAATTTGTTAATTACTTCTTTTTAGTTTGGCAACACTGCCTTTAATAAACCTACTTTTTCAAAAATAGATGTCGCTGCTTAGCCTTTCGCCGCATGAGTTAAATGGAAAACAGCGGTGACATCTGCCTATCACATTTCACGTGTGCGAAAATTTCACGACATCTGCTTCTCAAGTCTCTTAATGATCCAGAGCATTCCCGTGAGGATTGAGCATGAGCCGGAGCTGTAAAACTCACTGGAAGACGGCATCTGTCATTACATTATGAGCCTCCTACGATTTACACCCAGATTGACGGAGTTTTGTGTGTGTTAGTGCAGTCGGGTGGCTTCTTGACACACGTATTTGTTGTCGGCTACGCGTTGATGAAAATCAAAAATTTTTGATTTTTTCACTTGACGCTTGCTTATTTGATAGTCGCGGGGTATGATTGACAAAACAGCAGTGTTGTATTTAGTTTGTGTCGACTTTCAACATAGATTAGATTGATACGAATCTTTTGTTTACGCTCTCATATTTTCGCTCTCACGAGGGATTTATCTTCTAGTTGTTGCTGGCAACAATCACAGATAAATCCCTCGCGCCAGCTGAAGCGGGTGCCAGAACAAAAAATGTGCCAGCCAAAACAAAAAACGTGCCAAAAATTTTGGTAAACTTTGGTTTGACCTACGACTGTAGAATAGCGTTCAAAAATTATGGGAAAAAGGATAAAAAAACTTGTTTTAGTGTAAGTATTATTAGTTCGAAGGCGGAGGGTAAATATTATTTCCCATTCAAAAGTTATCACTAAAAACAGGGTTTGTAAATATGAACTCCCGATGCAACCATTCCATTTTGATCACAGAACCTGGAACGCCAGACATGTAGGATAAGCCCTATCCATTAAATAATGTTAGCTGTTATATCATAGGTCCGATTTACTGAAATTTTATTATAATATATGGTTTTCACTGCGAGTTAAATGTGTTACAATATTTGACTAATTAATTTAATCGAAATGTTAGTTTTACTTAGATTTGTTTATATTTGCCTCTAACTAGTCGTATTATTGTAAAATAACTTCAAGGAAATAAATATTTTACGACTATCATTTTATTAAATGATTGAAACTATAATCGCCGAAATGATTGTCAAAAATCCCCATTTTCAGATCTATTCATTTTTGATTGGAGTGGCATCATTGATAAATGTTATAAAAAATGTGCATTTTGACAGCGCTCTCTCGAAACAAAGAGTTGCAAATCCATTACATTCAAAATGAACAAGTGCGCGGAAGAACAGCAATTCATATTCAAATTTATTGAATATTATCAATGTTTACCAGCTTTATGGAATGTAAAGCTTTTATTATTATTTAATAAAATTTTTATACATTTTTTTATTATTTAATAAAACTGCTGTAGTTGTAAGTAAAAAAAAGTCAACATCCGATGATGACATATTCATGTCCGAACGCTACGGTTTCTCAATACATATGTTGATTGATGGCTTTTTATTTGATAGTCGCGGGGCAAGCGTCAAATAGCCGACACGCACACATACAAAAATTCAGTCAATCTGGTTGTAAATCGCAGGAGGCTTTATATACCATACAACATCATACAACCATACACCACTTTGTGAACGCCGAGCTGTGGTAAGTTCTGAATTCTATATGCAATTAGTGAGGGAACGATATTTCACTATATTGTGATTGCATCGCCGTGAACCGTGAATGAAAAATCGATAATAGCGATAGCTGTTGCTATCCAAAAATATCAGTGATTGGCGATTTTCCTTCAGCATGAAATTCTAATACTAATAGTGATAGCGGCGATGCAATCACCGATAGTGAAATATCGTTCATCACTAATTACTTACTTACTCTATTGGCGCTTAACCGTATAAACGGTTATGGCCGTGCAACAAGGCGCGCCGGTCGCTCTTTCGCTCCGTCAACCGGCGCCAATTGGTCACACAAAGGGAGTTTAAATCGTGTTCCACCTGCTCCTTCCAACGGAGTATGGGGCCGCCCTCTACCTCTGCTTCCATAGGCGCGTTCCGATTGAAACACTTTCTTGGCCGGAGCATCATCTTTCATTCGCATAATATGGCCTAGCCAGCGCAGCCGCTGCGTTTTAATTCGCTGGACTATGTTGATGTCTGCGTATAGCTCGTACAGCTCATCATTAAATCTTCTTCGGTACTCGCCATAGCCAACGCGTAGATGTCCATAAATCTTTCGAAGAACTTTTCTCTCGAACACTCCCAAAGCCGCTTCATCTGCTGTTGTCATGGTCCATGCTTCTGCCCCATATAGCAGGACGGGTACGAAAATTGACTTGTAGAGTATGATTTTCGTTCGCCGAGAGAGGCCTTTACTTTTCAATTGCCTACCTAGTCCAAAGTAGCATTTATTGGCAAGATTGATTCTTCGCTGGATTTCAGTGCTGATGTTGTTGCTAGTGTTGATGCTGGTTCCGAAATAAACGAAGTCTTTTACTGTTTCGAAATTATGGCTGCCATGTGGCTGCCTAATTGCTATGCAAATATATCAGTGACTGGCGATTTTCCCATTGTAAAGGTCTACAAGTACGATATGTAGCAGCACGCACATACACAGCCAGGGTCACCTAATAAAATGCTTGTTCTTGTTCGATTTTTTGTGGATGCTATTTGGCACCGTTGTACTTTTTAGTCCAAAAAAGTTTAGTAGCTGCTAACGCAAACTGCGTAAAATTTTTATTGTTACATTACAAAGAAATATCCTTATTTACTTTCAAATGAGCACTTAATTACATCTCTCTTTAAAATCCATATGTTTTGAACAATTTTAATTAACAAATTGTGATATTTTATTACAGGGGACGATTGCTAAAACACGGCCAAAACCGTCGGGGGAGGTATTAGTTGAGGCGTTTTTGGCTCGCTTCCAATAATTCGAATACTTTTTCTCTTTGGACTATTGATAACAGGACAAAACGCGTCTCTTCATTTCTCTTTCCATATTTTTGGACGAGTTATTGCAGTCGACCTCGGTTTCAAAATGTTTTTCGTGTTAGTATTTTTAATGCTGGAATAACGACGCGTCCTCAGATACCCCAATTCAAGACTTTTGTAAAATTTTCTGCAGAACCCATATAGGCGCACTACATTTTCATACTAAATTCGGTCAAAAAAATGTACCATCACAGCAACCCAAATCTGATATTCTGCTCCTTTTTTTGTTTCCCTGCATCACTTTCTACGACAGCAAACCCAAGTAATTTTGATACTTCGTTCAGTGTCAAACGTATGTTCCACTGAGTTCCACGCTAGTTTGACACTGACCGAAGTGTCAAACTGCAGTGTGTTAGAAAGAGAAAGGAATTGTCTCCTTCTCATACATATCATACTTGTAAACCTGTACTATGGATTTTCCTTAAGTCTATTCTTTTGAAAGACAATCATCTCTGGAAGGATTTCGCCAATAGGAATATTTCTTCATGAAGCGATATTTATTCACTCGGTTGTGTTTACTTTTAGCTAGTTTGCTCTTTCAGGCGACGTTATTTTGATTTGATATTTTTATAAACGTTTTGACCTGGTTGGCTGCGAAAATTTGGTGGTATTAATTTATTAAAAATCCGTTTTAATACCGAGTGAAAGATGAGACTAAATTATAGTAAAAAAAGAAGTGAAATGTGGTAATTTTATGAGCCCATAAATGAAACGCGTGCAAAGCCCGGTGATAATTTTAAAAGCCCCCGTTCATATAAATATTTCATGAAGTGTATAAAAGAGATTAAATGGCTGTATTTTTTTGTTTTTAATTAAAAATGACGCCAAATAGATCTGGGTCTTTAAACTTGGTCTAAGATTGGTTGCAACTCCTAAGTTAATACTTCTAGGCAGTAGCCGTTAGCAGTTTTAAAAAATTTGTGTTTTTGATGAAAAAATAAAAGAGTTATAGAAATATATATCACTCTTCTTATTGTAAACAGATGTAGCTCAAAATTTGAGTTTTTTGGGAGAATGCAATTCAAGTTTTGTTATATTATATGGTTGAATTCTCCGGCTTATTTCTAGGGCACTGAAGTGGGTGGCTAATTTTCTGTTAAAAAATATTTTAATAACAGTTTGAAGAATTTGCTATATTTTTGTTCTTATTTTCTGTGAACTCAAAAGAAAAGCTGATTTGAAACATAAATGGGCGATTCATATCACTTCAATTTAATAAAGGCGAGCAAAAAACAAACCTTTCCTCCATTCTCCCTGTCAGCAGTTGTTATTTGACAGGTAGGTATGGCAATGGAGGAATAGCAAGATTTTTCCTTGTATGAATTCACAACGGAAATGAACAAAACTGGTTGCGGTGTGTAAATTTGAAATAAAACTCAGACTGAGACCGTTGGTTTTGCCTTTTTGAGATTTCAAAACTCACCACAGCTCCACCATGTGAAAATCGAAGTGTATTACGCCTAACATACTCCTATTAGTCAGTAGAAGGTCCCCCAGCGGGTTAGGGGGTCAGAATATACCCGCGGTAGGTATGCCTGTCGTAAGAGGCGACTAAAATACCAAATAGATTCATGGGGTTGATTAGCGCAAGCCTTGCAGATTGCCAGCGAAATATATAGCTTCTTCAAACCCTATTGTCAACCTCACCTATCCGTGGCGAATCCTGTTTCATTAAGAGCCGAGGCTCTGGCGACCCCGAGTTCCTCATGGATGTAGCTGGTGGGAGGGCGGGATGGCCTAGAAGGTCGCATGTGGTCATAACAAATTGTTCCCGAGATGGACGGGCTTGGTAACGGAACCGGATCTGCATCCCGCAAACGACCATCAACATCGATAACACTCGCAAAAGCCTTCGGGGAGTGCCCTTATCTCTACAACAACAACAGGCAGTGGAAGGTTGACCAAATCGGTGATTACATATTTTGATTCCACATAAATATTTTCCGTTTATTGAGAAATTTTAGAGATGGACTGGAAACAGTGGTGATAAGCGCAATTCACAGCTTCGGCAACTCAATTGTCAACCTCACTTACGCAAAGTGAATCCTATTTCAAATGTGAACATATAACATATAACCATGCGAAGCTCTGGCAACATCTAGTTCCTCATGGAGTTAGGGGATGTGAGTGGTGTGCTCTTCCAAGTTCAATGTGGTCATATTAAATCGTGTAAAAGTCTAGAAAAGGGGTGGACTGTTAAAAAAGCGTCCAAAATATCGTTCCTCAGATAGCCGGGCTAGTGCTTATTATCAGAACGTGCCGGATCTTTATATGGCAATCGATGGCGCAAAGACCGTCAAATTCGATAACCACTTTCCGAAATCTCCCAAGGCTCAAACCACTGTAAGTGCTAAATGAGAAGACTACTTTTCAAACGCAAAAGCACCCTGTTGTGTGCATTGACAATCACAAATATGTCAAAATTATTTGAATGCGTAAGTATGTATATGTATAAGTGGATTCATTGGGATGTGCTTGTTATTTTCGCCATCAAACGCAAATTGATTAAATGTTGAGACATCAGCAAATATTGATCGAAGAATAAAGATGTTGCAGGGACGAAAAATAGTGTGAAGCAAGCTTCACAAAACCTCTAGTAGGTCACATTCACCACTTACCACAGCAGAATTTGTTAACTACCACTGTCTGTATTTGTTATTTAATAATTATTGTACACTTTTTATTCAGCTAATGTGTTCAGAATTTAAACTTTTACTCTCTAAAACTCCAATCAGTGTATTTGTGTGCTTAAATTATGTTAAAAATTGTGTTAAAGTTTTTGGTGTGGTGGAAGCAGAGACGATATAATATAGAGACATTGCATAGACGAAAAATCGTGTGAGGCAACAAGCTTCACAAAATTCTAGTAGGTCACATTCACCACTTACCACAGCAGAATTTGTTAAACTACCACTGTCTGTATTTGTTATTTAATAATTATTTGTACACATTTTATTCAGCTAATGTGTTCAGAATTTTAACTTTTACTCACTAAAACTCCAATCAGTGTATTTCTGTGCTTAGATTATGTTAAAAATTGTGTTAAAGTTTTTGGTGTGGTGAAAGTGACCTACTAGAATTTTGTTACGCTCCGCTGCTTTCCACCGAAGTTTGCGCCTGCAACATCTTTATTCTTCGATCATTTTGCATCAGCCCACGATATGTTAATTCGGTACGTCTTGCGATTCACCATGGTCAAATGATGTTAATTCGGTACGTCTTGTGATTCACCATGCTCAAATGATGTTAATTCGATACGCCTTGTGATTCACGATTTACCTAGTTTTCCTAAATGATGTTAATTCAATACGTCTTGCGATTCACCAAAATGCTTGTAAAGAAGATCATTGAGCTACTACACTGCGTGCGCGCGCAAAATATTAGCTGTGTTTCTTTTTACATCTATCACCCTCTGCACTAATTGTATGTATTCTATGCGCGTCCACTATTTATCACAACTGATTCAGCTATATGTTATACACAGAAATACAACAGAGGGTTGTGTCTCCGCTCCCTGTGCTGTAGCTAGTTGTTTAACCACTGCCGCTAGATGGGTCTCCTAAGCATTATCTAAGCGAGGATAGGCGTTTTTTTCACGGGCAAACGAAACGCGTGTAAAAAAACACTGCTATTATTTGCTTGTATTCTTTTGGAGCAACTTACATCTAGCGGCATATATGTATGTAATACTCCTATATTGCTACAAAAGGCTAGGTACATTCCCAAACATCAGAGTACCGATATATTACCGTTTAAACGTTTTTTTTTTGCATTCAATAATCGAATGTACCTAAATTTAAATTTTTTCTCGTCACACCCTCACTAGAGTAGGCACCTTGCCGTTGGTGTGAGGGCTTAGCCGAACTCTACAGCGCCCGAATATGAGGCGGAGCTGTTTAGGACTGGCATCTACGCCGTTTCGCCTCATAGGAGAGCGACGGCATGTCGGTGATCAAGAACTGCTAACCCCCTAAGCCAGGGTGTTATGCGGACCGTGCCTATTGGACGATTTGCAGCCAGGGGATAAATTCGGCTGTATTCGAACGGAACCTTTCCGATACCGGGTCACCTCGGGAAGTATTGATGGCCTTACCACAGTAATGGGCGCTGCTGTGGCGGACGGTTCTTTCCCCGTATATAATACTGGACCGCTGAGCCCGCCTTGTCGGGCAGGTGGTCGTACGATAAAATGAACGACTCATTACCTAATTGTAATGAGGACGATGATAAGAGGAGGACTGAGTCGCAAGCCAAGGATAACAAAAACGCATTAAACGATGCGTCGGACTCGGGGAGCGAGAGTGGTACTGATTCAATGAACCCGTGTTGGAAAAGCATACAAATGAAAACCGAGTAAAAGAGTGGAGAAGGGTACGGACCAGAGGCAGTAAAAGAGCTCTCTCGCAGCGCCGTGGGAACAAGTGCAGTATACGGACAATGCTGATATAAAAAAACGAAAAATTGAGATCGATAGGTATTAATAAAAGAAACATAACGGTATATTTTTTTTGTTGGGCAAACAACAACAACAAAAGTTATTAAAGTTCAAAGTTCATAACAAGCATTTTTTTTAATCTAAATTACTTCTAAAGTATTGAACCGATTTTCAAAATTTTGACGTCGTTGGATATGTATTTCCAATACCTTTCATTTGATGTATATCTTAAGTATATAACTGCAAAGAATTTCCTGAAATAATATAATTTTTTAAAAAACATATCGAAATTTTTAAAAACTAAATTTTTTTAAATTTAATTGCTGTATTAAATATATGAAAATATAGTTTGGTAGACGGCAAATAATTTAAGCTTTCATTTAAAATTATATATAATATCCTTAGTCCCATCAATGCAATACCAACTGTCCTGTTCCTGGTATACCAAAACTTAATTTTGGGTAAATTAACAGTAATTCTGAGCAGAACATCTGGTATTTGTTTCCTTTATGTGCAGAACACCTTTTCGAGTTTTATGTGATTCCACATAAATATTTTCCGTTTATTGAGAAATTTTAGAGATGGACTGGAAACAGTGGTGATAAGCGCAATTCACAGCTTCGGCAACTCAATTGTCAACCTCACTTACGCAAAGTGAATCCTGTTTCAAATGTGAACATATAACATATAACCATGCGAAGCTCTGGCAACATCTAGTTCCTCATGGAGTTAGGGGATGTGAGCGGTGTGCTCTTCCAAGTTCAATGTGGTCATATTAAATCGTGTAAAAGTCTAGAAAAGGGGTGGACTGTTAAAAAAGCGTCCAAAATATCGTTTCTCAGATAGTCGGGCTAGTGCTTATTATTAGAACGTGCCGGATCTTTATATGGCAATCGATGGCGCAAAGACCGTCAAATTCGATAACCACTTTCCGAAATCTCCCAAGGCTCAAACCACTGTAAGTGCTAAATGAGAAGACTACTTTTCAAACATAAAAGCACCCTGTTGTGTGCATTGACAATCACAAATATGTCAAAATTATTTGAATGCGTAAGTATGTATATATATAAGTGGATTCATTGGGATGTGCTTGTTATTTTCGCCATCAAACGCAAATTGATTAAATGTTGAGACATCAGCAAATATTGATCGAAGAATAAAGATGTTGCAGGGACGAAAAATACTGTGAAGCAAGCTTCACAAAACCTCTAGTAGGTCACATTCACCACTTACCACAGCAGAATTTGTTAACTACCAGTGTCTGTATTTGTTATTTAATAATTATTGTACACTTTTTATTCAGCTAATGTGTTCAGAATTTAAACTTTTACTCTCTAAAACTCCAATCAGTGTATTTGTGTGCTTAAATTATGTTAAAAATTGTGTTAAAGTTTTTGGTGTGGTGGAAGTAGAGACGATATAATATAGAGACATTGCATAGACGAAAAATCGTGTGAGGCAACAAGCTTCACAAAATTCTAGTAGGTCACATTCACCACTTACCACAGCAGAATTTTTAAACTACCACTGTCTGTATTTGTTATTTAATAATTATTTGTACACATTTTATTCAGCTAATGTGTTCAGAATTTTAACTTTTAGTCACTAAAACTCCAATCAGTGTATTTCTGTGCTTAGATTATGTTAAAAATTGTGTTAAAGTTTTTGGTGTGGTGAAAGTGACCTACTAGAATTTTGTTACGCTCCGCTGCTTTCCACCGAAGTTTGCGCCTGCAACATCTTTATTCTTCGATCATTTTGCATCAGCCCACGATATGTTAATTCGGTACGTCTTGCGATTCACCATGGTCAAATGATGTTAATTCGGTACGTCTTGTGATTCACCATGCTCAAATGATGTTAATTCGGTACGCCTTGTGATTCACGATTTACCCAGTTTCCCTAAATGATGTTAATTCAATACGTCTTGCGATTCACCAAAATGCTTGTAAAGAAGATCATTGAGCTACTACACTGCGTGCGCGCGCAAAATATTAGCTGTGTTTCTTTTTACATCTATCACCCTCTGCACTAATTGTATGTATTCTATGCGTGTCCACTATTTATCACAACTGATTCAGCTATATGTTATACACAGAAATACAACAGAGGGTTGTGTCTCCGCTCCCTGTGCTGTAGCTAGTTGTTTAACCACTGCCGCTAGATGGGTCTCCTAAGCATTATCTAAGCGAGGATAGGCGTTTTTTTCACGGGCAAACGAAACGCGTGTAAAAAAACACTGCTATTATTTGCTTGTATTCTTTTGGAGCAACTTACATCTAGCGGCATATATGTATGTAATACTCCTATATTGCTACAAAAGGCTAGGTACATTCCCAAACATCAGAGTACCGATATATTACCGTTTAAACGTTTTTTTTTTTGCATTCAATAATCGAATGTACCTAAATTTAAATTTTTTCTCGTCACACCCTCACTAGAGTAGGCACCTTGCCGTTTGTGTGAGGGCTTAGCCGAACTCTACAGCGCCCGAATATGAGGCGGAGCTGTTTAGGACTGGCATCTACGCCGTTTCGCCTCATAGGAGGGCGACGGCATGTCGGTGATCAAGAACTTCTAACCCCCTAAGCCAGGGTGTTATGCGGACCGTGCCTATTGGACGATTTGCAGCCAGGGGATAAATTCGGCTGTATTCGAACGGAACCTTTCCGATACCGGGTCACCTCGGGAAGTATTGATGGCCTTACCACGGTAATGGGCGCTGCTGTGGCGGACGGTTCTTTCCCCGTATATAATACTGGACCGCTGAGCCCGCCTTGTCGGGCAAGTGGTCGTACGATAAAATGAACAACTCATTACCTAATTGTAATGAGGACGATGATAAGAGGAGGACTGAGTCGCAAGCCAAGGATAAAAAAGACGCATTAAACGATGCGTCGGACTCGGGGAGCGAGAGTGGTACTGATTCAATGAACTCGTGTTGGAAAAGCATACAAATGAAAACGGAGTAACAGAGTGGAGAAGGGTACGGACCAGAGGCAGTAAAAGAGCTCTCTCGCAGCACCGTGGGAACAAGTGCAGTATACGGACAATGCTGATATAAAAAAACGAAAAATTGAGATCGATAGGTATTAATAAAAGAAACATAACGGTATATTTTTTTTGTTGGGCAAACAACAACAACAAAAGTTATTAAAGTTCAAAGTTCATAACAAGCTTTTTTTTTTTTAATCTAAATTACTTCTAAAGTATTGAACCGATTTTCAAAATTTTGACGTCGTTGGATATGTATTTCCAATACCTTTCATTTGATGTATATCTTAAGTATATAACTGCAAAGAATTTCCTGAAATAATATAATTTTTTAAAAAACATATCGAAATTTTTAAAAACTAAATTTTTTTAAAATTTATTTAATAATTTGGGAAAAATTTAAACAACGTGACATCAGGACGGAGAAGGCGACAGCTGTTTCGATTATACCTTGTAAATCTCTTCAAAGCCTTTTCTCCCGGGAATGGGAGTCGAACTCGCACCCCTACGATAGTTGAAATGGTTGCAAACGCATTCAGCTACGTCATGCCTGTTGTGAAGTCTTTCCCAATTGCCTTCTTTTTGCATATTTTAATCTTTTACACATTGCATACTTCGTATGCAATTATGTGTTAAAGCTATGCTTGGTACGGCGGTTTTCAAAGAAACTTTGGTTTTTGTTGCTGTTTTCGTTCTATTTATAGACCTACAACGAATTAACCAATTTTGTCTGTTTGTATGATTTTTTAGTAATCGGGGATTGCCCATATTGGTTTTTTTTAAATGTATGAAAACATTTATTTGAAGCAATTTTTTAATTTTATAATTTATTTAATAATTTGGGAAAAATTTAAACAACGTGACATCAGGACGGACAAGGCGACAGATGTTTCGATTATACCTTGTAAATCTCTTCAAAGCCTTTTCTCCCGGGAGTGGGAGTCAAACTCGCACCCCTACGATAGTTGAAATGGTTGCAAACGCATTCAGCTACGTCATGCCTGTTGTGAAGTCTTTCCCAATTGCCTTCTTTTTGCATATTTTAATCTTTTACACATTGCATAATTCGTATGCAATTAAGTGTTAAAGCTATGCTTGGTACGGCGGTTTTCAAAGAAACTTTGGTTTTTTTGGTTTTTGTTGCTGTTTTCGTTCTATATATAGAACTACAACGAATTAACCAATTTTGTCTGTTTGTATGATTTTTTAGTAATCGGGGATTGCCCATATTGCTTTTTTTTTAAATGTATGAAAACATTTATTTGAAGCAATTTTTTAATTTTATAATTTATTTAATAATTTGGGAAAAATTTAAACAACGTGACATCAGGACGGATAAGGCGACAGCTGTTTCGATTATACCTTGTAAATCTCTTCAAAGCCTTTTCTCCCGGGAGTGGGAGTCGAACTCGCACCCCTACGATAGTTGAAATGGTTGCAAACGCATTCAGCTACGTCATGCTTGTTGTGAAGTCTTTCCCAATTGCCTTCTTTTTGCATATTTTAATCTTTTACACATTGCATACTTCGTATGCAATTATGTGTTAAAGCTATGCTTGGTACGGTTTTTTTAAATTTAATTGCTGTATTAAATATATGAAAATATAGTTTGGTAGATGGCAAATAATTTAAGCTTTCATTTAAAATTATATATAATATCCTTAGTCCCATCAATGCAATACCTACTGTCCTTACCAACTGTATACCAAAACTTAATTTTGGGTAAATTAACAGTAATTCTGAGCAGAACATCTGGTATTTGTTTCCTTTATGTGCAGAACACCTTTTCGAGTTGGCGGCCTTCGGTCGCGCTTATTTAAATAACCCTGGGCTACAATGCCAAGTCCGTGGCAACATGCCACGGTACGCACACTTTTGCGCGTTTTTAGGTACAGCCTAATAAAATTACAACAACCATGTTTTGAAAATGGCAATAAGGCCATACTGGCTTTATTTCAATATACATACACATACATACATATGTACAAATAAATATGCGTAATTTACTTAGTAAATATAGCACTTTTAAACATCGAATTTTTTAAGTATTTTACGGGATAGGAATACAAACAGCATATCAAATGAAAGGTAATTTTACTACCTATATAATAAAAAAAAATGCTTCATATGAAATTTGACACTTAATAACTCCTGGTATTGTCATTTGCCCACAAACAAAATTGTGTAGTTATACTCACCTTGACCATGTCTATCAATCCTCATACTTCATTTTTTGATTTTGGAATTGTCCGTATACTGCACTTAAGCCGCACCGTGCAGCACTAAGAACTGTCCAAAGCCTGGGAGCAGTGGTTGACCCAACAGAAGTGCAGATCGAGCGCTAGGACTGGGCCCATGAGGCGGTATAAGCAGGTAGAAGTCAGTTCAAAAGGCTTGCTGCGAGAAACCCTCGGTTCTGCAACCGGTACGAGGAGGAAGAAGCGTCGAATGGCAGAATGAAGAGGCAACGTTTGGCGCAATGCGACAAGCCTGCTTTCAAGAGGCAGTCGCATAAACAAGACAAGTAGTCCCAAAGTTGTAAGACAGATTGACCCCAATAGCGAGGTAGCAACTACCTCGAGTCAGACGGAAGTTCCAACTACGGAAGTAGGAGATAAGCCAAAGGAAGATAACGCTAAGGGCTTTCTCGGAGGTGCTAAAGGGAGTGTACGCTAAGACTCCGGCTTTCTTGGAGGTGCCAAAGGGAGATAATACTAAGACTCCGGCTTTTCCCGAGAAGATGAGTGATGTGGCAAAGCAGTCACTGACTGCGGCGCTGGTTGATCGTAGCAGTCCTTTCGGATAGATGACTACTGAAAGGTGGAGGTCTGTAGCAAGGGAGTTTATTCGCTTAATGCTTAGGATGATGCGGGAATAACCAAGTAAGCCCCTTCCAACCTTTTATTCGGGGGTGGTGGAATGGTGTGAAGATGACAGCGTGCGACAACGTCGCGAGCTTACGGTGGCTGCAGGAAGTGGTTCCAAACCTTCAAAGGCAAGACACGAACGCGCAGTTTAAGGTGGTGGATAAAGCGCAAATCCTCACGGTACCAAAATTTAAGGTGTGGGTACCATGCGTGATGAAGTCGGAGGATATCAGAATCAGAATCCGAACATGCCGACACAGGATTGGAATGTACTTACTCTATCTCGGCGTACGGGGGAAGATCAGCTCTGCATCTTCCAAATAAACAAGCAGGCGGCGGATATATTGTACACGCAGCTTGGCAAAATGTCCTTTGGTACAGGAAAAATGTACATGCGACTCAGAAAAGAAGTTCCGGGGATAAATATCCTAACACGCTAGAAGTGGGCGAAGTCAAAAAGGACCTCAAAAGTCTAAGAGAAAAAGGACAGGTGGAGGTAGCCTACGTCACCACGAAGCTGTTAGAAGAGGACAAACCGCCAAATGGTGCTCTGACTTGCACAGAGGAACACCGGCACAACAATTACGACAGGCTGAAGGGGGCCTCGAATACTCTAAACCAAAAGGGCAAGGGGATGACGAAGACGTCACAAAGAAGGTGCTGGAGGAGGAACACACACAGTAAAGTGGTAAAATGGCGTCCAGAGACCTCCTCTTAACCCTTGAGGAGGATTTGTTTGACGTGGCGCTGATGCAGGAGCCGTGGCTCTCATCGGGAGGAAAGGTTTCTGAACTCAGAGCGCGTGGATTTGGCGTCTACTACGCGCAAACGGAAGGACGTGTGCGAGCTGTAGTAATGGTAAGGAAACAGCTGCATTCATATATGCTGCCAATTACATTACGGAGGACTTCGTAGTGTTGGCCGTGGAGCAAAAGAATAAGCAGGCATTTATCCTGGTATCCTGCTACATGGCCCATGCTGCGGAGGTTCCCCCGATGGAGTGCAAGAGGCTAGTACGGGACGAAGGGCGCAAGGGGCGGTTGGTCATAGGCGCGGATGCAAATGCCCACCACAATGCGTGGGGAGGAGCAGATACGAAGGAGAGAGGCCAATCTCTATTTTGTTACATCCTGAAAACCAATTTGCAGATAGCCAATAGGGGAAATATCCCTACATACATTGGTCCAACATCCAGCAATGTTTTGGATATTACACTGAGCTCCGAACGTGATATATCAAGGTATGATTGGATGGTTCTTGATAGACCATCCCTCTCCGGCCATGCGTATATCAGCTTCAGCATCCCTCTAAAGAGGGTAGAGAAGGGAGGAACCTTTAACGAAATGGACTAAATTCCAGAAACGGGTAGAAGCAAAACTGGGACAACCCAAAGAGGTTGCCAATGTGGAGGAAATTGGAGGAGTCTAATGAATACCTAACAAGGACGCTTGTGACTGCGTATAACAAAGCTTGCCCTCTAAGACGATTCAGAGGAAAACCAAAGCCGCCATGGTGGAGTAATGAGCTGAGACTTCTAAGAATACAGGTAAAAGAAATGTTTAAGCTAGCAAAGACCACGGGAAGCAAAGCGCGTCGCGACGAGTGCAGGGATCGACTGAGGATCTAGAAGTGTGAAATTTCCAGGGCGAAGAGAATATCATGGAAAAGTTTCTGTATGGACTTAGGGTGCTTCAGTGAAACAGCATGGTTGAAAAAGTCCTAGCAAGGGGAAACATGGTCCAAGGACTAATAAATAAAGAGAACGGGGAATGGTCACGTAATAGTGTGGAATCCCTTGAGGTGCTTTTCGATACACATTTCCCATCGGGAGATGGTTTAGAAGAGCCAGTAGACAGCACTCACACTTCGATCACGGAACGGGTAGTGCCGGGCTTGGTGACCGATACCAAGATCGAATGGGCAGTGAAGACGTTTTCTACGTTTAAATCACCTGGCCCAGATGGTATATTCTCGGCCATTCTACGCTTCATTCTAAGTGTCAAGTAGAAGGTTCGTGGAATGGCTTAAACTAATATTCGATGGGTGGATAAGACTGAATGATGTACCGCACTTTTGGAGAACTGCTCGTGTAGCTTACCTACCAAAGGCACGGAAGATCGGTCACGTGTATCCCAAAGACTATAGACCCATTAGCTTAACACCATTTCTGCCCAAAACCTTTGAGAGGCTAATAGATGTGTACATAAAGTCCACAGCCAACGCGGAGAAGACGGATATGGTCTTGTTTACAAAGAGGAACAAGGGCCCAAATTGGACCAGGCCTAAGTTAGTAGGGGTGATCCTACAGGAAAAACCTTGCACAAAATATCTAGGAATCATCCTACACAGTAAGCTGTCATGGAAGCTCAACGTGGAGGAGAGGGTGAAGTAGGCTTCAGCGGCACTTTATGCATGCAAAAGCATGCTGGGATGTATGTGGGGTTTATCACTCTCTCTTTCTCATTGGGTTTTTACAGCGATTGTAAACCTCATTCTTTACTGTGGAGCTCTTGCTTGGTGGAAAGTCACAAAAAAAAAACGAAACACCCTACCTCAAAAATTAGAGGGCGTATGCAGACCATCAATGCTTAGCATTGAGCCCTGAAAACAACCCCGATGGCAACACTGTATGCCATTCTGCACATTCCACCTGTAAACCTGGTAGCAAAGAACATAGCGTTAACAACTGCAATCAGGCTCAGTGCCTCGGGGCAGCTTGAGCGTCTACTATACGGCCATAGTAGTATAGCGTCATCAATTACAGGACGAACAAACTACCTTATTCCCTATCTGCGCTTCGAGGGAGGTCTTAAGACCAAGGGTGCTCAAATGGCAACCAAAGCAGTAGAAACACTGAACGAGCTTAAACTGCAAGCGTGTTAACTTTTATATTGACAGTCAAGCAGAAATTACGGCAATAATCTCGCATAGCACAGCATCTAAATGCGTGTTAGAGTGTAAGCAGTCTCTGGAGAGAATCGGGACAGGGAGAAGCTTGCATCTATATTGGGTCCCTGGGCATATGGGAATAGATAGGAATGAAAAAGCAGATGAACTAGCTAAAGAGGGCGCATCCCTTGAACCTTTCTACGTCCCAATTATACTGGGCGAGATTAAAAGAAGGCGACAGGTGCACATGATCGACCAAGCGGGAAAGGTGTGAGTTCAAGCGAGGGGCTGTAAAGTGTCGAAGATTATGTGTAGGTCTTACAACATTAGACTAACAAAGTTGCTTCTATCATTAAAAAGAGAGGACTGTAGACTCATGATGGGTCACATTTAAATTAGGCTTGGTCAGTGATAGGAAATGTATAAAGTGCGGGTTGGAGGAGGAAACGATCGAGCACGTTATGTGCTCGTGCCCTGTGCTTACCAGGGTAAGACTCCATCTATTAGGAGTGATAAAGCTGTCAGATCGAGAAGCAGCAAGTGGCTTAAGTCCTAGGAAGCTTCTAGTATTTGGCAAGAGGATGGAGTTGTTTTATAACATAGGCACTAGTTTTTGATACGGTTTCTCAGTTTGGTCGTTAAAACAAAATTCTGGTAACACTACGGACTCATTCAGTCTATGTGAGCTCCTCATGGATCGGCCGCTTCAACCTAACCTAACCTAGCGTAAATATTGCCAGGGTATCTTAATTTCATGATTTCAAGTAGCGATTTGAACATTTAAAACGCTCTTCTGAAAAAAGAGGAAAAATGACTTTGGCTGTTAAGGCTTGTGTGCACAAAAATGTCACAGTAATAGTATGGACAGTGTTATCAGGAATTTGGATCGGATTGCCGTTCTATCATTTTTCAGTCAAAATCATGGATAAATACCGCTGTTACTAGACTTTTACCATTTTTCTTTTCCACCTTCGTATTATTGTTGTCGAGGCCAATACCCGTCGTTTAACACCTCTCTCAATATTTTTGGACATGCATTAGCAGTCGACCCCTCAACTAGACTTACCAAAACTTGTTTAATTGGGTGGCGGAGCAATTTACCGTAGCAGCTACTTATTTGAGTGATTTGGTGCTAAGATAACTGAAATAGTTTTGTAAGATGTCCATAAACTTACGAGCCGTGTACGCGTTTGCAGGGGAAATGTATCCAAAGAAGTCTACAACACCAATACAATATGGAACTACTGAATTTTGTGACAAATGAGTATGCTCATTTTTTGTAATTTGTTGCTATTTGAGATCATGGGAAGTATTAGAAAGTACTTTAGTTCCAATATACTTACAGACTTAATTGGCGCTTAACCGTTTTAAACGGTTATGGCCGTCCAACAAGGAGCGCCAGTCGCTTTTTCTCTGTGACACTGGCGCCAATTGGTCACACCAAGGGAGTTTAAATCGTTTTTCACCTAGTCCTTCAGCGGGGTGGGGGCCGCCCTCTTCCTCTGCTTGCATAGGCGGGTTCCGATAGAGACACTTTCTTAGCCGGAGCGTCATCTTTCATTCGCATAACATGGCCTAGCAGCACAAGCCGGTGCGTTTTAATTCGCCTGGACTATGTTGATGTCTGCGTAAATCTCGTACAGCTCCTCATTAAATCTTCTTCGGTACGAGATCGCTAACTCGTAGAAGTCCATAAATCTTTCGAAGAACTTTTCTCGAACACTCCCAGAGCCGCTTCATATGATATTGTCATGATCCATGTTTCTGCACCATATAGCAGGACGGGTACGATAAGTGACTTGTAGAGTATGGTTTTCATTTGCCGAGAGACGACTTTACTTTTCAATTGCCTACCTAGTCCAAAGTAGCATTTGTTGGCAAGAGTGATTATTCGCTGGATTTCAAAGCTGACGTTGTTGTTAATGTTAATGCTGGTTCCCAAATAAACGAAGTCTTTTACTATTTCGAAATTATAGCTACCAACAGTAGCGTGGATGCCAAGGCGCATATGCACTGGCTCTTTGCTCGATGAAGGCAGGTACTTCGTTTTGTCCTAATTCACCATCAAACCCCTCTTACCGCTTCTTTTTCCAATATGTTTGCTCTACTTTTTTGTAAGTTAAGCAAATATAAAGAGTACCGAAATAGCCAACATTAGTTGGTGCCGGTGTTAGGCATTTTCCTGTCCACATAAGACACCACCCCGTTTTATACATATATGTAAAAGAAAACAGCATGAGCCATCACTATGCTTGTGCACACATACACATATACTAGCCTGTCTCCTCCTGCAAGTTCCCATTTCATTGATTTTTATTTTTTAGTGCATTTTATTGTGTTTTTAATATTACTAAATGTGCCGCTTTGTTTAATTAAATCCTGTGGAAGACCTCGTCTGTACCGCTAAAATTTGATTATTGGAATTTTGAAGTTCTTGAATTGGAATTCGCGATAATGCGTCTGCACCTACGTTAGATTTTCCTTTAATATATTCTATGGTAAAATTATATTCGGACAATTCCAAACGGATTCTGGAAAGTTTCGACGACGGATCTTTCATATTAAATAAATAAACTAGTGGACGATGATCTGATTTAACTTTGAAGTGAGTGCCATAAATATATGCACGAAATTGCTTTATTGCAAAATATATTGCCAAAAGTTCTAATTATATTATTGCTTTATTTTGTTCCGATTTGCTAAAGGATTTTGAAGCAAAACAAATTGGCAAGTCGTTACCGTTATGATTTTGACTCAGTATCGCACCACAACCTAACTTTGAAGCATCGACCGTAATTAAAAATTCCTTGGTGAAATCTGGATATTGTAATAGTTTTGGAGAAATCAGACTTTTTCTTAGTTTTTCGAAAGCTAACTCACATACCGTATCCCAATTAAATTCAACCTTTTTTCTACTCAAACGATTCAATGGAGCTGCTAAAGAAGCGAAATTTGGAATGAATCTCCTATAATAATTTACAAATGCCACGAATCTTCGGACAGCGTCTTTATCGCGTGGCTTAGGATACCTTTTGATTGCTTCAATTTTTGAATCGTCTGGTAGCAACCAATTTGCTGAGCATTTATGCCCTAAGAAAGTTACTTCAGGTCTAAGAAAATTACACTTTTTTGGGTTAAGTCGCAAGTTGAACTTTCTACAGGTTTCGAAAACTTTTTTTAGATTATTGAGATGATGTGCTTCGCTACATCCAATTACTATTATATCGTCTACATACATAAAGGCTTGGTTGGGTGAAATACCAGAAAATGCAATTGACATCATTCTTGAAAATGAATTTGGAGCTACGTTTAGACCAAATGGTAAAACCTTCCATCTTATTTATTTCTTCGCGCTGCGAATAAGGTAGGCGATAATTTTTAATGTACACTGGCGTCGTATCGTTTAGTCTTAGTTTTTGTTCATAAAAATTGTTTATTGTCATTTTATCGTTGTCTAGCGCAAAAATATCGGAATATTGTAAACATAAGTTAATAAGTTTATTTTCAGCATAATTAGGTATTTGTTTTTCTAAAATGCTTTTAAGTTCTTTAATACGACTATCTTGCTTTACTGGGTTATTGATTTTATAAACGTTATAATTAGAAAGTTTTTCGGTTTGAATGTTGTGGTTGTTTACGTATTTTACGCTATTTGTGGTATTTACTACCTTGATGATCGGATTACTAATATCAACTATTCATTTCGCTGTGAAAATACCGTCAGAAATCTCTTGAGAATCCACGAAAAGTGGTTCTGAGTCTTTTTCCAAGGCGAAAATTCTATAAACTTCGCAACGAGGTGGAATAACAAATGTATCGCTTTCCATTCCGTGAAGGATGGGAAGTGCGATCTTTTCATTGCCTATCCAGAAGGAAATGCAATTTGTTGCATAGCTGATGTCGCATTTATTTGTTTTTAGGAAATCCTTACCAAGTGTTCCATCTGATGGAATGTTGAAATCATTGCCTACCACGTGCAACGTATGTTTGATATAAAAATTTGAAAAGTGTAAGTTGGTTGTAAAAGTACCTAATGTAGAAACTGTATCTGTAGTTACTCCAGTAATATTAATTGTATCATTGCTATTAATTAACAAATTTTTATTAGGAGAAGAAATTTTAATTAACGAAATGTCGGCTTGTGTATCGACTAGAAATGTACAAAATTTGTTAGAGCCAGTAATATTTATTTGTATAAAATCGGAATGAATTAGTTAGTAATTTGTCTGGTCCTCCCTCAGTGTTCGCTCTTGAGGGGCTTCCCTGTTTAAAGCCCGAACGCTTGCATTTCTAGCTCTATTATTGGAAGTGTTAGAATCGCTATTATTGCTAGTACGACTATTGTTGCTATTATTATTACTATTAGGCTGATTCCGATTTCCGCCGCCGGAACGGAAATTTTGCCTTTCATTGCCGCGATTGAAGTTGTTGCCATAGTTACTGTTACTAAAGGATGGTCTATTTTGTCTATAATTGTTAAAGTTACGATTTTGATTTTGGAAATTTCGACCTTGGTTATTACTTTGAAAATTTCTAAAATTGTTATTGTTCCGCGCCCTAAATGCTAAAACTTGGCGTTCTTTTATTTCATTTGATTGCTCTACAATCAGTTTGGCTACTACGTCCTTGGAATCAGAAAAATTGGTTGAAGCGAGGATTGATTTTACTAAACTTGTTTTTGCGTTCAATCGGCAAACGTTAACTGTTTGCTCGATGGCGATTTCACGGGCTTTGGTCTGAGTAATCCCTTCGATAATGAGCGAACGCTCTAAAGCATCAGACAATTCCTCGACGCGTTTTGCAAAATCGGTGTAATTATTATTATTAACTTGCAAAGCTGCAATTTTTCCGGCCACAACTTTGGAGTTGTCGGGTTTTATACGGTTACGTAGTGCTATTTTTATATCGTTAACTGAAAGTACTTGAGTTGGTATCGCTTCTCGAGCTTTACCATCGAGTTTGGATTTCATATATGAAATACAAATGCTAGTTAAATTTTCGTCGACAAATTGTTCGATTAACTCAATTTAGTAATGAAGAATCGAGACCTAGGGGCTCACCGCTATAATTTTCACGCATAATACCAGCACATATGCCGATAAACGTCCTTTTTTCTTCAGGAGTCGCCATATTTGTATCGGAATTAGGAGGATTTGAAATATTTGTTTCGGGCAATTCCTCAAATCCGTAAAATTCTCCGGACAAAGAAAGTCTAACAACAAGGTTTTTGATTGTACTGGGCGAATATTGTGGTTGAGCCTTCGGAAACTGGGCTTTTAAAATCAAGATTTTTGGAATCGGAACTTTCGGAATTAAAATTTTTGGAATTGGAATCTGAATTTTTGGAATCTGAGTCTTGTTCTGAAATTCTGGGAACTACTTTTTGGTTTCTAAGAAACATATGTAGTAGGAAGCAAAGAAGAAATATTTAAGCTGTTTAAAGTCGAATTTGTAGAAAGTGCTTACGAAAATTTAACAGAAATAGAAATTGAATTGAATGTTGATGTGAAATTGAAAGAATTATCCGGCAATTTAATGAAAGACTGAATATTTAATGATAAATTGAATGTATATTGAAGTAATTCAGTTTAAATTGATTTCAAAGGAAAAATATTTTATTTTGGTAAAAGGACTTGGCTGTTGATAACTGACGCACCGCTTTATTAAAAAGATCTCAATGTGATTGTGCTTTTACGGACGCACCGTTTTTATTAAAATTGTATGGTTTTATTTTTATAGATACGGGCGCACCGCATCTTTTCAAATTTGTAATATGAATATCCTCGGACGCACCGGGATTAAAAAAAACTTCATTGGTTGTTTACAGTACCACCGTTTACGCAAAAAAAATCTTTTTGGTTAATTACGGAACCACCACTGTATGTTAAAAAAAATATTTTTCATGTTATTTTTCCTCTTTGATGGAGCCCGCTGTAGCGCAGAGTGGGACTAAAATTAGAAAAAACGTTTATTGAGTTTTGGCAATTGTTTTAATAATCACAACGTTGAAGCAATGCAATAATTGAGAAAAACATTTTTTCTGTTTTTGTCCGACCCTGTCCCACAGTGCCTACCTTTAATCCTACACATATAAAAATATGTATGAATATAATACAAGAAAATTTTTTTTGTAATAAGTATTGTGAGTAATTCAATTTAATTAATTTAATTTTTATTTGTATTTTGCAATGAGTTTGCAAAAATAATATTTGAAAATTTAAGAGAAAAAAGATATGAGTGTAATATAAAATATTACATTTTAATGAGTATGAAGAGTTAGTGTCAAAAATGAAAATGTGAATATAATATGAAATGTGTTTTCATTTTATTAAAGAAAATTGAAAAATATTAAATATTAAGCGAATTGAAAATATTAAGCTAATTTTAATAATGTAAAATTTTTGCACACCATACCAGTTACTGCTTGGCTCGATTTACCGCTTGCTGTACCTGTTGTTCTACTGCTGCGCTGCGCGTTCTGCCACTGCGTGTACTGTACTGCTGATGCTGCTGCTCTTGGATGGCGTCACTTATTTTTTCCGCTATTCAGTTCGTACGGTGGTTTGCCGTTATTGATGTGGCGTGGCTAGTGCCGTTTGTTTTTTCACCAAGAATTTGGTACAGTTTTACTGAAATTTTGTTTTTGTTGTTTTAAGTGTAAATGTTAAATTATGTATTATTTCTGCTGCCGTTTAGTTTCTTTTATTATTAGTAAAAACAATTTCTTATTATTTCCGTTTTTTAATTAGTTTTTGTATTATACGTGTCTATATGTTCTTTAAATGTCTTTTAAATTATGATAATTTTCCACTAGCCACTGCCATACACCACCAACACTGACTTTCCTTGTAAATTTTAATAATTTTTCGTTGTTGATTTAAATGTTCGTATTTTTTTTGTAATTTTTTGTTGATTTTGTATTTTTTTTTTTTTTTTGTAGAGATTCTTTTTTTTTTAAATGTTTTGTAATTTTTTTGTAATGGTTTTTCAAATTTTTGTATTTTTTTTTGTAATTTTTTAAAGTTTTCGAAAGAACGTTTTTTTTTGTAAAAATTTTTCGTTTTTTAAATTTTTTTGTAAGAGTTTTGCATTTTTATATATTTTTTTGTGATGGTTTTTAAATTTTGTAATTTTTTTTTGTAGATTTTTAAGTGGTATTAAAATTTTTTTTGTAAGGTTTTTGTAAGTTTTGTATTTTTTTTTTTTTTTGATTTTTATGTTTTTTTTTGTTTTTTGTAGATTTTTAAATTTTAATCCTTTAGATAAAAAAATTTTTTTTTGGTTAATTCATTTTTAATAAATTTTTGATTTTAGGGTTTTAGCCTTTTAACTTTTTAAAATTTTAAGCTCTTTTTTTTTTTCTTTTTGATTTTAAGTTTTTAAGAGGCCGGCCTCTTCACGCCTATGGCCGCCATTGCAAGTCCTGTCGCGGTCGCCATTTAAGGTTGGCCTTTTGACGCCAACCATTTTTTTTGGTATTGGGATATACTCACGCTTGGTCGTGGGTATGCAGCCCACTGTGCACACACACACACCGCACTTACGCTAAACTTTTATTCTTTTCGTTTCTTCTCTTTTTGTTAAACAAATGAAATCGTTTTTTTTAATTTTTTTTAACACATAGTTTTTCTTTTATTCACAACTTAGTGTACAACCTTATTTAAAACAAACTTTTAGTTATTTACGTATTTTATATTCTCTGTTGACTGTCCTTTTAACTGTACACAACTTATAACTTTTTCTTTTTTCTGATTTTTAATTTCGCGTCTATTGTGTGTGCCGGTATACTAGCAACTATCTTTTCAGTCCGCCGGCTCAATTCAAAAAAAGGTAAAATGTACCCACGCTGCGTTGCCAATTTTCCTATCGCTGAATGCCATTGCCACTGCTGAGTACAATTGGCATTGCTGTTCAGCAACAGCTGACGGCGATGCCACTTGCACGCAGGGGTGTGTTTTGTTGCGTAAAGGCGGGCAACGCGGTGCGGTTATAGTATGTATGTATATGATGATTAATTTGTTTACGTACATACAAGTGTGGCAGCTTGCTTTATTGTTGTTGTGGCTTTATTTACTTAGTATCAGATTAGTGA
Source organism: Eurosta solidaginis (assembly GCF_040869045.1). Classification (NCBI taxonomy): domain Eukaryota; kingdom Metazoa; phylum Arthropoda; class Insecta; order Diptera; family Tephritidae; genus Eurosta; species Eurosta solidaginis. The sequence goes on from NW_027136957.1 coordinate 372,395, forward strand.
TGTGGGTTTCACTTAGTGTTACTAAAATTCGTCACAATATGTTGCGCTGGCAACCCTTTGACAGAATTGCGCTACACAACCCCTTGAATTGATTTGGTGTTTTAGTCGCCTCTTGTGACAGATGTACCTACCGCAGGTATATCCTAAGCCTCCTAACCCGCTGGAGGGGGGGGGGGACCTGTGGATGATATATATGAACGCTACTAAAAGCGACTACTTGCTACTTTCTCATACTAAATCTGGTGCCACGCCAAAAATGCTTAAACGTTTAATGAAAAGTACTGCACTGCTAAGGGACCAGAGCCTACGTATGTGCTTGTATATAGGTCCACATATTATTATGGTGAGTTGGCACTGTAGTTGTTGTTGTATTAATGATAAATACACTCCCCGAAGGCTTTGGGAAGTGTTATCGATGTTGATGGTCCTTTGCCGGTTATAGATCCGGTACGTTCCGGTAACACATCACCATTAAGTTACTAGCCCGACCATCTCGGGAACGATTTATATGACACACTTTAAACCTTCTAGGCCATCACACCCTCCCCACCCCCTAGTTCCAAGATGAACTTGGTCCCGCCAGTGCCTCGGCTGTTAATGAAATATGATTCGCCACGGGTAGATGAGGTTGACAATTGCGCTGTAGAAGCTATATGTCATCCTCCCAGCAGATCCTTGCAGCGGGACTGCGCCATATTCTCCTGCTACGGGAAGGTATCACAGCCTAATTTAAATGTGACGCCAGAAGGCGGTGTCCAGTCAGAATACCAGAATACGCTTGGTCGATCATGTGCACCTCTCGCCTTCTCTTAATCTCGCCTAGTCTAATTGGGACGTCTACGTAGCAAACTTCAAGGGATGCGCCCTCTCTAGCTAGTTCATCTGCCTTTTTATTCCCATCTATTCCCATATGCCCTGGGACCCAATATAGATGTATGCTTCTCCCTGCCCCGAATCTCTCCAGAGGACTCCATGACAGCTTACTGTGTAGGATGATTCCTAAATATTTTGGGCAAGGTTTCTCCTTTAGGGTCACCCCTCCTAACTTAGGCCCCAATTTGGGACCTTGTACCTCTTTGTAAACAAGACCATATCCGTCTTACGTCATCTGCGTAAGCCGTAAGTTTTACGGGTCCCTCATTGAAACGCCTGAGCAGTTGCTTGTTGACCAGTGTCCACAGCAGAGGTGATAGCACCCCTCCCTGCGGGGTGCCCCTGTCCACTGATTTCGTGACCTCGTGCAATCCCCATTGTGATGTAATATTCCTGCAATTTAACGTGCAGCCGATCCATGTGGTTAAGGCTGAATGTACTTTAATATAATTAGGACCATCCATAATCGCCCATTTAGAAACATTGTTGAAAGCCCCGGCAATGTCTAAGAAGACTTCTAGAGCATATTCCTTATATTCCAGCGCTTTCTCTATGCTTATTACCATCCTATGCAATGCGGTGTCTAATGACTTACCTTTGGTCTACGCATGTTGTGTTGTGAAGAGGAGCTTTTCATCCACGTTGGACCTTATGTACACATCTATCAGCCACTTAAAGGTTTTGAGCAGAAATGATGCTAAGCTAATGGGTCTATAGTCTTTGGGATACACGTGACAGATCTTCCCCGCCTTTGGTAGGAAAGCTACACTAGCAGTTCTCCAAGAGTGCGGTACATGATTCAGTCTTATGCACCCATCGAATAATATATTTAGCCATTCCTCGACCGTTCTACTTGAAACTTTTAACATGGCCGGGAATATACCATCTGGGCCCGGCGATTTAAACTTAGAAAACGTCTTCACCGCCCATTCGATCTTGGTATCGGTCACCAAGCCCGGCACTACCCGCTACGTGATCGAAGTGTGATTGCTGTCTGCTTACTTACTTACTTAATTGGCGCTCAACCGTCTAAACGGTTATGGCCGTCCAACAAGGCGCGCCAGTCGCTCCTTCGCTCCGCCAACCGGCGCCAATTGGTCACACCAAGGGAGTTTAAATCGCCTTCCACCTGGTCCTTCCAACGGAGTGGGGGCCGCCCTCTACCTCTGCTTCCATAGGCGGGTTCCGATAGAAACACTTTCTTGGCCGGAGCATCATCTTTCATTCGCATAATATGGCCTAGCCAGCGCAGCCGCTGCGTTTTAATTCGCTGGAATATGTTGATGTCTGCGTATAGCTCGTACAGCTCATCATTAAATCTTCTTCGGTACTCGCCATCGCCAACGCGTAGAGGTCCATAAATCTTTCGAAGAACTTTTCTCTCGAACACTCCCAAAGACGCTTCATCCGCTGTTGTCATGGTCCATGCTTCTGCCCCATATAGCAGGACGGGTACGATAAGTGACTTGTAGATTATGATTTTCGTTCGCCGAGAGAGGACTTTACTTTTCAATTGCCTACCTAGTCCAAAGTAGCATTTATTGGCAAGAATGCTTCTTCGCTGGATTTCAGTGCTGATGTTTTTGCTAGTGTTGATGCTGGTTCCCAAATAAACGAAGTCTTTTACTATTTCGAAATTATGGCTGCCAACAGTAGCGTGGTTGCCAAGGCGCATATGCGCTGACTCTTTGCTCGATGACAGCAGGTACTTCGTTTTGTCCTCATTCACCATCAAACCCATCTTTACCGCTTCTTTTTCCAGCTTGGAGTAAGCAGAACTAACAGCGCGGGTATATCAACATTCAAGTTGATATTTTAAAAAACTTTTATTTTGGTTTGCAATAAAAAATTTATTTTTGTTTATTTTTGAGTTTAGATATTTTCCAACAACTAATTAGAATTTTCTTTTTTTGAAGTTATTCAAAATTTTAAGTTAACAGGAAAACTCAATTAAAATTATTTTAAAAATTAAAGTAAAGAGTACAAAGTAGTTAACACTATATTTACTCCCCCTCCAAGAAAATTTGAAACAAACAAATTATTAATTAATATTAAATGTAACCTTTTTTTGTTTTTTGTTGTTTAATGTATTTGTATTTAAATTAGTGTTAATAAGTATGTTTGCTGGTTTAAGTAAATCAATTGAAATATTTTTAATAGTATTATTGTATTGAATTGTAAATGTTTTATGTTTCTTAGATATAACTTTAAAAGGTCCTTCATAAGGTGATTCTAAATTAGATTTACGAAGAACTTTAACAAAAACATACTCACAATTTTCTAATTGTTTAGGAACGAAAACATTTTCTTTGTTATGATGAAAAACTTTAGAACGAACAAGTGAAAAATATTCTCTTATTTTATGAAGAGCGTCATTAGAAAAATCATGTTCTTTATTACTATTTGAAATAATTAATTCACCAGGTATTCTAAGTGTTTGGCCATAAACAAGTTCAGCAGATGAACATTTTAAATCTTCTTTAATAGAAGTTCGTAAACCAAGTAGAATGAATGGTAAAATGTCAGACCAATGAACCGAGTCGTTTGATGCTATAATTGCTGCTTTTAAAGTTCGATGAAATCTCTCTATCATGCCATTTGCTTGGGGATGGTAAGGAGATGTATGAATTTTATGAGAACCTAAAAGTTTAGTTAATTCTGTAAAAAATTTTGAGGTGAATTGTGAACCTTGATCTACTGTAATATTTAATGGTATACCAAATCGTGGTATATAATTTTGAATAAATGTTTTTACTATAGTATTTGTTGAAATATCTTTAAGCGGATAAGCTTCAGGCCAACGTGAAAATCTGTCAATAATTGTTAAAATATAACAATTTCCATTTGAAACTGGAAGAGGTCCAACAATATCCATATGAATATGTTCAAAACGGCCTGATGGTATTTTAATTTTTTGGATAGGAGATTTAGTATGTCTTGAAATTTTGGATTTTTGACAATTGATGCAAGATGAAGTCCAATCGTTAATCTCTTTACGCATGTTAGGCCAATAATATTTATTTTGAATTAATTTTCTAGTTGTTCTTATACTTGGATGAGATAATGAGTGAATTTTGTCAAATATAATTCTTCTCATAGAATGTGGAACATAAGGTCGAAAAGGTTGTAGAGAAACATCACACCATATGTTTAAATTAATAATTGGAATATGAATTTCTTTTAAATTATTTTTAGAATTTGGATCAGAAATGGTTTTTTGTAAAAATGTATCAGTTTGCTGTTCTTTATATAAAGTTTCTAAATTTATATCTTGAGTTGAAATTGCATTTATTTCTGGAATACGGGAAAGTGTGTCGGCAACTATGTTGTCTTTTCCACGTATATATTGAATATCATTTGTAAATTGAGCAATATATTCAAGATGACGTAGTTGACGAGGAGATCTATCTACTTTAGAATTTAGAACATGAATTAAAGGTTTATGATCAGTATAAATTGTAAAAGGTCTACCTTCAAGAAAATGTTTAAAATGTTTAATTGAATTATAAATTGCCAAAAGTTCACGATCAAATGTTGAATATTTAGTTTCTGTTGTAGTTAATTTTCTTGAAAAATAAGCTAAAGGTTCTAGTATATTATTGCTAGTTTGTTGAAGAACTGCTCCAATAGCAACATTTGATGCATCTACTGCTAATGATAAAGTACCATTTTTGTCGAAATGTGTAAGTAATGTATTTTTAGCAAAAAGTTTTTTAACATTTTCGAAAGCTGTTGTGGTTTCATTTGTCCAATTTAATTGTTTGAGTTTGTTTTTAATTGCATGTGTTAACATTTCATGCAGAGGACTAAGTTCTGTTGCTAACATTTTAATATATCTGTGATAGTAATTTATCATACCTAAAAATTTTTGTAATTTATTTATAGAAATTGGTTTTTCAAAATTTGTTATAATTTCAATTCTATCTAAAGATGGTTTAATACCTTCGCCTGAAATTTCGTAACTTAAAAAATTTAATTTATTTACACCGAGAGTACATTTTGAAGGTTTGATATTTAAATTATATTCTTCAAGTCTTTTGAAAATTGATTTTAAATGATTTATATGTTGATCTTCATTATCACTGGCAATAAGAATGTCATCAATGTATGTAAATACAAAATCGAAATCAGAAAATACTTCATTAATAAAGCGTTGGAAAGTTTGAGCACTGTTTCGTAAACCGAAAGGCATTCTTACGAATTCAAACATTCCAAAAGGGGTAGTTATTGCAGTTTTATGAATGTCTTCTTCTGCCATTGGAATTTGGTGGTAAGCACGCACAAGATCAATTTTGGAAAAAAATTGTTTGTTTTTTAAATCAATTGTTAAATCGTGAATATGTGGTAAAGGATACCGATCTGGTGTAGTAATAAAATTAAGTCTTCGATAGTCTCCGCAAGGTCTCCAATCATTTGGTTCTTTTTTAGGAACGAGATGAAGTGGAGATGCAATAGGAGAATTTGAGGGTCTGCATATACCCGTTTTAACTAAAAATTCAAATTCAGTTTTAGCAATTTTAAGTTTGATTGGATCAAGACGTCTTGGTTTCGAAAATGGTAAAATACCTTTTGTTTCTATCCTGTGAACCGTATGGTGTTTAACTTTTTTAGTATAATCTGGTTCACAGGTAATAGATGGAAATTCATTAAGTAATTTTGAAAACTTATTTTCGACAATAGGAATTTTGAGTGAGAAAATATCAGAAAATCCAGAAGATCCAGTAACTTTAATTTTTGTAGTAGAATCCATTATTTCTTTATTTTTAATATTGACAATAATTCCGAATTTTTCTAAAAAGTTTGTTCCTAAAATTGGTGTATCAATATTCGCAATAATGAATGGAAATTCAAAATCTCTTCTTAAACCTAAATCAATTTTAAGTAGTTTTGTACCGAAAGTTTCAATTGAAGAACCGTTTGCTGCAGTCAAAGTAAGATCCGAATTTCTTTTATAAATTTTAAATTTAGAAAAAGGAATAACTGATACAACTGCGCCGGTATCGATAAGAAAATTAAGTTTATTGAATTTATCAAATATGAATAGGCGACGAGTAGGTTTAATAATAGTTCCATTATCCGTCACCGTCATAATGGATCGTTTCAGTTTAAATTTTGTTCGGAATTTGAATTGTGATTTTGATTAAAATTGCATGGGGGTATACATTTAAGAGCGTTATTCTTAAATTTTTTGTGATACCAACAAATATTTGTTTGTGAAGTAAAATTACGATTGTTTGAAAAATTTCTTGATTTTGAAAAATTTCGAGATTTAAATCTATTTCTATCTTTAGATCTTGAACGGATTTGTAATTGATTAATATCATTAGAAATTTTATTTAAATTTTGAAAAATAGCCGTGGTTAATTCAGTTAAATTTTTAACGCATTGTTCTAAAATATTATTATTTATACTTGAGGCTACAGGAGATTTGGAAGAATGACGTTTGTTGATTAAATCAAAAAGTTTGTCAGCTAAAATAATTACTTCATCTTTATTTTGATTGTTACTAGAAGTTAAATGGATTTGTATTTCTTGTGGCAATTTACGAATCCATAATTTGAAAAGTAATTCTTGACTTACAATGGAGTCAGTACCTATAAGTGATTTCATAAATCTGAATAATTCAGATGGTGAACGATCACCAAGTTCAGTTTTTGAAAATAATTGTTCTAATCGTTTTTCTTCGCTAAGAGAAAATCTTTCACATATAATTTTTTTGATTGTATCATATTTATTAAAAAGAGGAGGAGGGTTAATAACATCTAAAATTTTAGATATAGTATCTCGTTGAAGAGTAATTAAAACATTTTGAAATTTTAAATTATCATCATTGATATTGTTAATTTCAAATTGTCCTTCAACAAGCAAAAACCAGGCATCAGGACAATCTTGCCAAAATTGTGGTAATTTAATAGATTTAGTAGAAGGAAAATTTGTAAAGTTATCTTGTGTTGAAGTATTTTGTGTTGTATTAGAGATGTTGTTTTGTGTTGTATTAATGTTAGAATTTTGAGTTGTATTGTGAGTCATGATGTTATTTGTATGGTTGATATTTTGATTTTCTGCATTTGTAAATTTACGAGTTCGTATTGGTGAACGTAGAACCATATGAAAAAAAAAAAAAAATAAAATAAAATGAAAAATTTGAAAATTAGGAAATATTTAAGATTTTTTTGGAAAGGGAGTTAACAATTTAAATAAAATATTTAATTTTATATAAAAAATAAGTAAATTTAAATAATTTATATTAAAATTGTTAAAATATAAAAATTATCTTAAAATAAATTTGAAAGTTTAAAAGGTTTAAAATTTTAATTTAAATTATAATTGGAAAATTTGTAATATGATATTAAAATAAAAATTATACTTACATAAAATTAAATTAGTAAAAAAATATTAAAATTAATAAGTATTTGATTGATGATTGTACAGATTTTGAGGGAATAAATGGCGTTTTTTGGACGTGATAACAATTAAATTCATTGCTGTTGCTGTTTATGCAATGGCTTTGTTGTTTTCTTTATAAATCTCATCATTTTAATCGTGATGTCTTATACTTTAAATCCGTTCTTGTGTGTATTTTGCGTAAAATTGTTGTAATAGCTCTTGTTGTAGTGAAGTGGAAAACTTAACTATTGTTTTAAGCGTAGTATATTGTTTTTTAGAGTTCTTTATTAATTAACGATTCGTAGAAAAATTTTATTTTTATTTATGTTGCATAAAATTTATAGCATGTCTACTAGTAAATTTCTGCTATAAGTACTTTATGTTTTTATTTGATTGTCCGCACTTATTTTTTGTTTTTGTTTCGTATATAGAATTTACAGCGACTGTTATATGCAATTTGCACAAAATATTGTTTATTAATTGAAGTATATTTAAGTTTCATTTTTTTTTAAAATCGATGTGCGATTTACAATTATGGTACTATGATTTAACTTTTTAATTTTTTTATTGTTTCTTTAAAAGTTTTAACAATTGGTTAAACTATTTTGTTCATCAAATCTGCTAAAATTTGATTTCCGTTTTCGGGTGTTTCCACACAGTCTATCTACGAATGTCTATGGACTTTCACTTATTTTCACAATAGTAAATGTTTTAAGCACTTTCAAAACGAAATATTTTTAAAGTTAATTATAGCTTCGTATTATAATCACTAAATTCATAATTTTTTGTTGATGGCGAATGTATTTCCAAATTGGATTTTAAGTAAACCAACTGATGGCTGTTCGTTTAGTCTGTTTCGCACAACTATTTAAGTCGTTGTAAAAATGACAGAGTAGTTACTTTAAAATTGCGAAATTTTTTGTTCAAAAAATCATTTATCACAAGCACGAGGTATTATATATACAAGCACGGACAGATATAGTTTCAGATAATAAATGTATTTTAATTAAAAATTAGCGAATGGAAATTTTCGTAATCATTACAGTCATTAATGAAATAAAATATTTGCGCAGGATCGTTGGTAGGATCGCCAATATATCAACATTCAAGTTGATATTTTAAAAAACTTTTATTTTGGTTTGCAATAAAAAATTTATTTTTGTTTATTTTTGAGTTTAGATATTTTCCAACAACTAATTAGAATTTTCTTTTTTTGAAGTTATTCAAAATTTTAAGTTAACAGGAAAACTCAATTAAAATTATTTTAAAAATTAAAGTAAAGAGTACAAAGTAGTTAACACTATAGCGGGTGTTTAGGCCGATGATATCAATGTCATCAGCATATGCCAGTAATTGCACGCTTTTATAGTATATTGTTCCAGTGCGGTTAAGTTCTGCAGCTAGTATAATTTTCTCCAGCATCAAATTAAAGAAATCGCACGATAGGGGGTCACCCTGTCTGAAACCTCGTTAGGTTCGAACGGCTCAGAGAGGTCCTTCCCAATTCTGACTGAGCTGATGGTGTTGCTCAACGTCATTTTGCACAGCCGTATAAGTTTTGCGGGGAAACCAAATTCAGACATAGCGGCATATAGGCAGCTCCTTTTCGTGCTGTAGAAGGCGGCTTTAAAGTCGACGAAGAGGTGATGTGTGTCAATTCTCTTTTTACGGGTTTTTCCAAGATGTGGCGCATTGTGAAAATCTGGTCGATGGTAGATTTACCAGGCCTGAAGCCGCACTGATAAGGTCCAATCAGCCGGTTCACGGTGGGCTTCAATCGTTCGCACAATACACTTGAAAGGACCTTATATGCGATACTAAGGAGGCTGATTCCACGATAGTTGGTGCATTTTGCAGTATCCCCCTTCTTGTGGACTGGGCAAAGAACACTTAGATTCCAACCGTCGGGCATGCTTTCGTCCGCCCATATTTTGCTAAGAAGCTGCTGCATGCGCCTTACCAACTCCTCGCCGCCGAACTTGAATAGCTCCGCAGGCAATCCATCAGCGCCCACGGCCTTGTTGTTTTTCAATCTGGTTATTGCTATTCTAACTTCGTCATAATCGGGCGGGAGGACATATATTCCATCATCATCGATTGCGGGATCGGGTTCTTCATCTCTGCGCGGTGAATTGCTGCCTCCATTTAGGAGAGCAGAGAAGTGTTCCCTCCATAATCTAAGCACTCTCTGGAATTCAGTTACCAGGTCGCCGTTTTCATTCCTACAGGAGTTTGCCCCGGTCTTAAAACCTTCCGTCTGTCGACGTATTTTTTGGTAGAATTTTCGGGCGTTATTCCTGGTGGCTAGCAGCTCAAGCTCCTCGCACTCACGCCTTTCTACTTCTGCTTTTTTCTTCCTGAAAAGGCGTCTCGCTTCCCTTTTCAACTCACGATAGCGTTCACACACTCCTCTTGTCGCGCTCGCTTTTAACGTAGCCCTGTAGGCAGCGTCTTTTCTTTCGGTTGCAACGCGGCATTCTTCATCATACCAGTTGTTTTTTCGTGGCCGCCGGTAACCAATTTTTTCCTCGGCGGCAGTATGAAGTGCTTTGGATATATGCTCCCACTGCTCCTGTATTCCTTCAGGATGAGTTGTGCCCTCAGAGAGCAGGTGTGAGAGTCGAGTTGCGAAATCATTGGCAGTCTGTTGTGATTGAAGCTTTTCGACGTCTAGCTTTCCTTGTGTTTTTTGTTCCTTGTTTTTAGCCGCGTTGAGGCGGGTGCGTATTTTGGCTGCAACGAGATAATGGTCCGAATCGATGTTAGGTCCTCGGATCGTTCGCACATCTAAAACACTGGAGGCATGCCGTCCGTCTATCACAACGTGATCGATCTGATTGCGAGTATTTCGATCAGGACAGCCATGTAGATTGATGTATCTTTTTATGCATGAACCTCGTGCTTGATATGACCATGTTTCGAGCACCGGCAAGGTCAATCAGCCTCAGTCCGTTAGGAGAAGTTTCATTGTGTAGGCTGAACGTTCCGACTGTAGGGCCAAAAACACCTTCTTTGCCCACCCTGGCGTTAAAGTCGCCAAGCACGACTTTTATATCATGACGGGGGCAGCGCTCGTATGTGCGTTCTAATTGTTCATAAAAAGTGTCTTTCACGTCATCGTCTTTTTCCTCTGTCGGCGCATGGGCGCAGATGAATGATATATTAAAAAATCTTGCTTTTATTCGAATAGCGGCAAGACGCTCGTCCACAGGCGTGAACGCCAGCACTTGGCGACAAAGTCTCTCTCCCACCACGAATCCGACGCCGAAACTGCGCTTATTCGCATGGCCACTCCAATATATGTCACAATTTTTGATCTTCTTTCTTCCTTGCTTCGTCCAACGCATTTCTTGGATGGCGGTGATGTCAGATTTTGCTTTGATGAGGACATCAACCAGCCGGGCATCTGCACGAATCCCATTCAGGGAGCGGACGTTCCAGGTGCATGCCCTCAATTCATTGTCCTTCAAACGTTTGCCATGGTCGTCATCAATAGAGAGTGTATTTATCCGAGGCTTGTTGTTATATTTCATTGGAGTATGGTTTTACGTGGCGGGTCCCAAGCCCAGCGCACAACCCGCTCAGCGGGGTTGAAAATATTAGTTGGCACGTTTATATAGCGAGCCGCTTGCTCCAAGACAGACGCCCGCTTGCAGCCGCACCTAGAGGTGTACATACGCTGCCGATGAAATCTCCCCCGGCTAGCCCTTAAACCGATTATGTCAGAGTGGCCTAGCCAGGTTGTCGCCTTCTCACATTAGCTCACCGCTAAACGGGTGTTTAGCGGCTACCCAGAGGATACTTGGCCGCAAGCGACCGGCTGTAGTGAGCTGCTTGAACCGCATGCAAAAGAATCGCTCTGGCCATTCCCAGGTGAATGGCGGTCAGAAGCTTTCCCCACTTTCGTGGACTTCTACACACGGCCCCACCCTCCGCAAATGCTGTCTGCTGGCTCTTCTAAATCATCTCCCGATGGGAAATGTGTATCGAAAAGCACCTTAAGGGACACCTCACTATTACGTGACCATTCCCCGTTCTCTTTCTTTGTTAGTCCCTGGACTATGTTTCCCCTTGCCAGGACATTTTTCAACCGTGCTGTTTCGCTGGAGCACTCTATGTCCGTACAAAAACTTTTTCATGAGATTCTCTTCGCCCTGGAAATTTAACGCTTGTAGATCCTCAGTTGATCCCCGTACTCGTCCCGACACACTTCGCTTTCTACGGTCTTTGCTAGCTCAAACATTTATTTTACTTGTCTTCTTAGAAAACTCAGCTCATTGATCCACCATGGCCGCTTTGCCTTTTCTGTGAGTATTCTTAGAGGGCAAGCTCTGTTATACGCAGTCATAAGCGTATTTGTTGGGAATTCATTAGACCTCCACGTTGGCAACTTCTTTGGGTTGTCCCAGTTTTGTTTCTACCTGTTTCTGGAATTTTGTCCAGTTCGTTGACCTAGGGTTTCTAAAGGTTCCTCCCTCCTCTATGCTCTTTAGGGGGATGCTGAATCTGATATACGCATGGTCGGAGAAGGATGTTCTTTCAAGAACCATCCAATCATACCTTGATATATCACGTTCGGAGCTCAGTATAATATCAAGAACATTGCTGGATGTTGGACAAATGTATGTAGGGACACTTACCCTGTTGGCTATATGCAAATTGGTTTGCAGAATGTAACAATATAGATATTCGCCTCTCTTGTTCGTACCTCCTCCTCCCCACGCATTGTGGTGCGTATTTGCATCCGCGCCTATGACCAACCGCCCTTTGCGCCCTCCGTCCTGTACTAGCCTCTTGCACTTCATCGGTGGAACCTCCGCAGTATAGGCCATGCAGCAGGATACCAGGATAAATGTCTGTTTATTCTTTTGCTCCACGGCCACAACTACTAGGTCCTCAGTTGTGTAATTAGGCAGCATATATGAATGCAGCTGTTTACTTACCATGACTACAGCTCGCACCCGTCCTTCCGTTTGCGCGTAGTAGACGCCAAATTCCCTCGCGCTAAGTCCAGAAATCTTTCCTTCCGATGAGAGCCACGGCTCCTGGATCAGCGCCACGTAAAACGAACCCTCCTTAAGGGTTAGAAGAAGTTCGTTCGACGCCACTTTACTGTGTTGGAAGTTTATCTTTAAGACTCGCAGCACCATTGGGCTGTTTGTTCCCCCTCCAGCACCTTCGCCGAGACGTCTTCTCCATCCCCTTGCCCTTTTGGTTTAGATTATTCTCTATTTACGGTGGATGTAAGAAAATATTTTGTATTTTAATTTATTGAATAATTTGGGAAACATTAAAACAACGTAACATCTGTGAGCGCGGCTTTGATTCCTAAAGTCTCTTTGTTGATCGTAATATTAGTAAGTTGTACTCACAAAGAATGGCATGGTAGTTAATATTTTTGAGGACAACAGTTGGCAACATTTGGTAACATTTGGTTTCACAAATTTTTACTAGGGTTAAAGTTAAAAGAAATTAGTTCAGTGGCAATTGGTTTAACTGCAGGCATGATGGGCTTACGAAAATGAGAATAGAGAAAGAGGAGGTAAAGATCGATTTCCGCTGGAATGAGCTCTTTTTTTCTGGCCGGAGATATACAAGTGTAAAGTCGTGCTTCTGAAATCGTCATAGAGTGGTGCATGGTCACCGAGATAATGAAAAATGCGGTTCAAGTGTTGTCTCAAAAAATATATAACCGCGATCAATAATATATAATAATATTGTGACGAATATTACCATAAACTCCGGGCGGCTATCGTGGTGTGATGGTAGCGTGCTCCGCCTACAACACCGTATGCCCTGGGTTCACGCCCCGGGCAAATCAACATCAAAATTTTAGAAATAAGGTTTTTCAATTAGAAGAAAATTTTTCTAAGCGGGGTCGCCCCTCGGCAGTGTTTGGCAAGCGCTCCGGGTGTATTTCTGCCATGAAAAGCTCTCAGCGAAAACTCGTCTTGCAGATGCCGTTCGGAGTCGGCATGAAACATGTAGGTCCCGTCCGGCCAATTTGTAGGGAAAATCAAGAGGAGCACGACGCAAATTGTAAGAGAAGCTCGGCCTTAGATCTCTTCGGAGGTTATCGCGCCTTACATTTATTTATTTTTTAATAATAAACTCCCAACACAAAAACTTTGAAGCCCTCCACACTGTGTACATAAACACATCAATCATCATTTATACTCATATATATAAGGCACGCAGAGATATTACGCGCAAACACTTGTAATCATCAGCGAAGTATTACTCACATATACATACGCTTATGGATACAAACTACAAATATACATGTATATAGCTAATTACAAGTAGGAGATATGCACAGCAGTTATAGCAGGCAAAACGTCTAGACTGTAGTAGAAATATGCGAATGAAGCAGCAGAGAGTATAAAAGAGCGCAAGCGGACAATCATGAATCAGTTTGATTTAAGCAAGCTATCAGTTGCGATGTATAAGTGTTATTGTGAAGTACTTTAATAAAGGTCATTTTGCATTATTGAATAGTGGAGTTATTTATTCAACAGTTTAGTGATTCGAACGTTAGTAGAAGGTTGCAAATAAGAGGAATTGCACTAAATTCGTTACAATATATATAACTAATATACATTAATCCATTCTGCGTGCATAAGAAAAGAAAGACCAGCGAATCTGGATGAGTTTGGGGACCCACAGCAGAAGGACCATCAGATTCCTTTAATTATCAGTTTCAGCACAGACAGCCAAAAGTCATGTGGCTACGTGGATTTTTTTTTTGAGTTAAATATAAATAGGGAAAAATTAAGTAACCCTAGCTACTTAAAGCTAAAGTAAAATTCCCTAAAACGAGTGTTTTCTATGACACGAAACTTCAAAAAAAAACATAGTTTTTTTTTTTGTATTAGATTGTCGAAAATTTATTTGGATTAAAACCATATAAAATTAATTAAATTTTAAAGAAGGCTACTTGTAATCTTTTGAAACTGTTTTAAAATTGCCTTCGAGTGATTGAAAAGAAAATGGAATTGCAAATATTTTTTTTGTGTTGAATATATAGCCACATCCTAATGTGTAATGTACATACTAGACCCCTGCATGAATGCACAAAAATATGCCTATGAATACATTCACACAAATTTTGTACAAGCACTCATTCAATTCACTGGCATGAGAACTTATGGGTATGAGTACAAAAGGCTGTGAGTTGAAAAATATACAAGTACTTGCACGGTCTCGTCTCATGCAGCACAACCAAAAATTTTTTAATATAAAGATATTGCATGCGCGAACTTCGGTGGAAAGCAGCGGAGCGTAACAAAATTCTAGTAGGTCACTTTCACCACACCAAAAACTTTAACACAATTTTTAACATAATCTAAGCACAGAAATACACTGATTGGACTTTTAGTGAGTAAAAGTTAAAATTCTGAACACATTAGCTGAATAAAAAGTGTACAAATAATTATTAAATAACAAATACAGACAGTGGTAGTTTAACAAATTCCGCTGTGGTAAGTGGTGAATGTGACCTACTAAAATTTTGTGAAGCTTGCCTCACACGATTTTTCGTCTATGCAATGTCTCTATATTATATCGTCTCTGGCACAACTACAACCAATGACGTCAACGCATGTGTGTAGTACAACTTGCATATTCACTAGTACAACTTGTATATTCAGTATATTCTCAGAAACGATATAATATAGAGACATTGCATAGACGAAAAATCGTGTGAGGCAAACTTCACAAAATTCTAGTAGGTCACATTCACCACTTACCACAGCAGAATTTGTTAAACTACCACTGTCTGTATTTGTTATTTAATAATTATTTGTACACTTTTTCTTCAGCTAATGTGTTCAGAAATTTAACTTTTACTCACTAAAACTCCAATCAGTGTATTTCTGTGCTTAGATTATGTTAAAAATTGTGTTAAAGTTTTTGGTGTGGTGAAAGTGACCTACTAGAATTTTGTTACGCTCCGCTGCTTTCCACCGAAGTTCGCGCATGCAATATTTTTACATTCAAAAATTTTTCATATTCTTGTATATTCAGTAGTACTACATGTATCGCAGGTGTACTTGTGTATACAACTACAGTTTGGTGAATTTTAAGGAATTATAAAAGTGTACACTAGTTGCCCGTGTAAAACCCATTTATTATAACAAAATAAAGTGCATAAATGTGCCATTTTAGGATTTTATTTATTTTTCATATTAATGCGTTTTCTTATGTTAGATATTAATATCTCTTTAACTAAGTAGCTTTAACTTATACTATTTAAGCAAGTAAGTTTTTTTTATATATGTTCTAAATATTTTTCATATTGATATGTAAAAACATAATTTTTTCAACACATGTCCGATTAAATCCTAGTGAACTACGCTTGGAGAAATCCGGAAAATAGGCATTCTTTTTGTTTGAAAGAGAATTCCGCTGACAGTTTTCATTGTTTATCAAACTGTCTTCATTTATTAGCCTTTCAAGCAAAGTTTTACAATGTTCTTTGATTTCATTTTTCTCAGCAGCAGTAAATTGGGAGAGATTGTTAGTGGGTGGGAACAGAAATAGAGCTATTTTATGAATCATTGTTAAATTAATAAGTAAAGTGTCCTTAAGCAATGTACGCAGCCGTAGCTTCAAATCTTGTATGCATTCTGACTCATCGTTGGTTGATTCACAATGTCGCATTAAGTAGTAAACATGTACTATTACTAAATGTAAGGTTGCATAGCTATCGCCTTCCAAATCTTTTGATGCTTCCTCACATAAGCCAGCACTTTAAGGGTATCTGTTAAGGCATTTAAGCTTATTCCACTAATACATCTCAGTTGACGATTTTCCTCCAAAATATTTCCAACGTCAGACCAGTTATTTTTGAGAGCATGTAGTAAACTGTGTTCCATCTTTTCGGAGAAATGCTTTTAAGGGTTGTTGTCAATTGTGCATTGGCTCCAGATTTCTTGAAATACCTGACGACATGTGACATTTTTCTTTCATTTCGCTAATATCGGCTGACTGGTTAAGAGATGTTTCCACGATGTTGTGCAATAAATGGGTAATACAAAATATGTGGTTTTGATGTTGGAAAGCGGCTTTCATGTTTGTTCCTCTATCCGTAACAATAATGGCTTTATCCAAGGAGCAATCAAATTCGTCCAACGCTTCCGTTACATTTTGCAGAATTCTTTGATCTATTGTGAAAAAGTTCGTGAAAAAACAATCAGGGTATTGAAATAGGCAATTCTTACTACAGGGCTCGGAGTCCATGGACTTAAAAGCAAGCAGTTTTGTGACTAATTTTGGATTTGTAATAAAGTGAACCGTTAGTGATAAGTAGGAATGCTTTGAAACAGTGTCTGTCCATATATCCGAAGTGAGTCCAAGAAATCCGCCACTTAGTTCCTTTAGTTCTGTTCTCATTTCATCGAAGGAAATATTGTAGAGCTTGTCTATGTTTCTGGATATAGTGGTAGGGTGTGGTAGCAATTTTTCAACGTCTACATTTGGACCATACTTGGCTCGTATTGACAATATTAGCTCTATGTATTCCTGCAGGCCTTCATTCTAGACAATTTGAAACGATCGGCAATTTTTTACAACTCATCCTGTAACAGATCGGACAACGTCCTTTCTTGTTTCGTCATCAAATCTATTCGGCGCCTATTGTCAACTCGATCTGTAAAATTTTTGTAACACTTTTGTTTGACTAAATTCGATGTGATCTTTGTAAAGGTTAAAACGCTACTGCAGTCTTTGCAAGCTACTACTTTGTCCAAAAAGCTGACGCCAATATTTGCTTTGCCGAAAATATTCCAAACTTTGCTCTTTCCGGCAGTTAAAATGATTCTATCGTCTCCCTTGACTATTCTTTCTTTTATTTCGGCAAATTGGCGATTTTTTACGGACATCGGTGAATTGGCTGATGTTAATTGGTCCATAATATATATATATATTTGTGCACTGGCGGCCACCGTGGTGTGATGGTAGCGTGCTCCACCTACCACGCCGTATGCCCTGGGTTCACACCCCGGGAAAAGCAACATCAAAATTTTAGAAATAAGGTTTTTCAATTAGAAGACAATTTTTCTAAGCGGGGTCGCCCCTCGGCAGTGTTTGGCAAGCGCTCCGAGTGTATTTCTGCCATGAAAAGCTCTCAGTGAAAACTCATCTGCCTTGCAGATGCCGTTCGGAGTCGGCATAAAACATGTAGGTCCAGTCCGGCCAATTTGTAGAGAAAATAAAGAGGAGCACGACGCAAATTGGAAGAGAAGCTCGGTCTAAGATCTCTTCGGAGGTTATCGCGCCTTTCATTTATTTTGTTAAATATTAAAAGGCTTAAGAAAAAGTATTGTGGTTTAGTTGGTGATACTTCAATGTAGTTATCCATTGGTATGATCTTTCTTCAGTTAATTTCTCTATTTATATAGTTCTATTCCGCGCTTTTTTTCACAGCGTATGTACATGTATTCTATATATACTGAAGTGCGTTAAATTATATAAATAGTTAAAGAAATAGATAATGAAATTTTTCTACAATGCAATATGTATACACATAAATATATCCTAACCCATTTTTAAGGCCATAATCGATGGCCTTCAGGCAGGCAAATGTCTATCATCATACAAGTGTATATATGGTGATTATCGATGCACAACATACATGTTTCAGGATAGTTAATTATTAACGTTTTACCAACTAATCAATGACTTTAAGCCTAGGATAATTCTATACATACATCAAAGAAGTTGATGGTGAACAGGGATAACGGCGAAATATATATTTTGAAGTTTTGTTAATTTTTGAAATTTTTGTATGAAAGGCGGGAAACATTGCAAATTTCTCCAGCATGGCTGATTTGTAAACGTTTATTAGCTCTTAAGAAAAGATATTTAGTATTTTGCTTTCTTATTAAAAAATTTTGCATTCGCCTCTTAAAAATACCTATATTTTTTGTTACGTTTTTCATAGTTTCAACGCAAACATTTAACTTTTCATAAATGCACACATCGTTTTAGAACAGGCATCGGCAAATTGGAAATGCAGATGTGTTAGTAAGAGCGGGATAATCGCGCACATCACTTGATGCATCGGTTTGCTTAGTTCATTCGCTTATTAGCAAGCGACAAGACAAGATTGTTTGTTATTATATTTTTAATGCGCACAATGGGAAGGAAAAGGTTTATACAATTAAATACATTGTATTTGCGCAAAAGGATTGGTCAACATTAAATATTTTTCGCTTGTGCGCATTGAAAAAATTAAACGATCTTTGCTTGTTGCTTGCTAATAACATTCGTCAACATTGCGAGACGCACACAATCGATGTTACTGCGCCAAATGCTCAGTGACTACTAAACTAAAGAGAATAGGAATACGTGTGAATTGAGTGTGCACAATTGTGCCACTAAATGCCGACCCCTGTTTTAGAACGAAAACAAATACATAGGCACTTAGTACTCATAGTATATTCATTGGTACAACTTGTACAACGTTTATCTCATTGTGCTTCTCGATGAGACATGTGTATGTATGAATTTCTTTGGTAATGATATGAATGCCCGCATGTACAACGCAGACAAAATGCGGGTACATACAACTTCTCTTTGCATACCATCACTCATACAATACAAACTCATTGGCGTGAAGTACAATGGATACTGAGACAGTATCAGCATGTCTCATTGTACATTCACGTGTGAATGCATTCATGCAGGACTCTAGTACATACATACGTTTGTATGTAAATTTTAATGTGTTACCTACATACGCAAAACAATTATAAACTAAATTAATTTACTAATGAAGAAGAGGAAGAAGGAAAACTAAGTGAAAGATAATTAATTTAAAAACGATATATAAAGATTATTATGATCGGTTAATAAATTAAAATGCCACCTCACTATTGCAGTTCAGCTAAGAAAGATAAGGTTGCATTGGTTTCCATTTTTTAAATAACCTCAAGAAGATTTTTGATCTAAAAGCAAATTAAAATTTCAAAAAAAAAAAAAGAAAAAAAATTTGTTTTCCAAGAGTTAAATTGGACAAATTGCCTCTTATTTTCTTATAAGATGCAACTTCATATACATACATATTACACCAACACGGAACTCAGATTCTAATTAGAATCGTAATGCAGAGAGAGAGAGGGTAAAATTATTTAAATTTTCAGCTACCAACTCAGCTCATCTGGCGCCTGCTGACGACGTTGGAGTAAGACGTAAGTGCTCTTAAATTGTTTCTTTTATAATTTATAACTAGTGTTGTCACTCTACCACTATAGTGGAAGATCTACCATTATTTAGGCTAAAATCCGGATCTACCACTCCTACCACTTTTTTTTTTTTTAAATCTACCACTTTTTTATTTGCCTGCATTTGACTATGTTATTCAAGTTGCTCACAATGACCTAAAATTAAGGTTTTTAAGTATGTTGAAAATTAAACGTAAAGCACACTCTGTATAAGTTTTTCAAATTTTCACCAAAGAAATGTGTGATTTTATGATACTTACGTACCTTCGAAAGAAATTATTCAATTTTATGTAAAATTTAACTTTATTGATGGGAAATTCGTGTCAAAAGCTTTGTAATAATCTGATTTTTCGATTGCTGAGTGGAATATCGCCGTATCTCTGCCGCCGTTTCGAAAACGCCCTATCCCAAAAAATTTTGGATTAACGCCCTATTTCAGAACTTGTTTCAAAACGCTCTATCTCATCTTAAATTTAATAAATTTGTGACAAGCTGGGACGTTTATGAAAAACATTTTGGGCGTTCTTCAATCGAGTTCTGAAATAGGTCGTTTTCAAAAGAAAAACTGAAATATGGTGTTTTTGAAAAACATTCTCAGATAGGGCGTTCTCGAACTGACAGCCGAGATACGAGCGATATTCCACTCAGCCGTCGATTGCAGTATCCGATGGATGCCTTCGATGTCACGGATGAAAATTGTAAGATTTAATAAATAAATTGTTTTAATGCACAAACAAGTCTATTTCATTACATTCGGGCTATTGGTATTCGTTGGATACCATTGAAATAATTTGTTATTTTTAGGTTTCTTAGTAGTATTATTATATGTTTGAACTATGTGTTATGAAAAATGGAATATTTGGAGACTGTAAATTAACTTTAGTCGTAGTATCCACGCATGGTTTGTTAAAGTTCTTGGTCGGTAGTTCGCATTTGATTATCAATTTCAGCTGTTAAGGTTTTTGTAGTAAACAAATTTTCAAACTTTTAAGACTAGTTCTTTAATACATATTCAAATAGTTTATTAAAAAAAAAAACCCTTAAAAACTACCGACTGCTAACTTCAGAATTAAAAACTAGGTGAGAGTCCCACTATTATTTAATTATATTTTTTTATTTGATAAGGTCTAAAGCCTATACATACTCTTCATACAGATGTTTATATGTATGTTGTTAATGCACTTGAAGTTGTTATGTTCGTTTTAATGGTTGAATAATAATAATTTGAAAAAAATTGGTTTTAATGTTTTTTAAAATGCTACCACTATTTTTAGGAGATCTACCACCCTTTTTTTTGAAAATCAGCACTAAATAGATTTTAGAAGTGACAACACTGTTTATAACCTCAGAACGTTTATATATATACATATATGTGTATGTAATTTCTTAGTGAGAAGAAAAGTAACATGAAAACGGAATGCATATTAGAGTGTCATGTTACTCTCTTTCAGTTTTACATAATTTTCCATATTTATGCTTTACTTGAGAGTTATTGTGGTTGCCACTGTAAAATTGTAATTAACCTTATTAGAAGGTTTAGATTCTAATTAGAATCCTTTTGTTTGAAATTTTCCTTCTTAACCTTGTCAATGGCCTTATAAATGAAATTTACAGGTAATTCGCACATATCAATCAAATTGGAAAATAAAGAGAAGGTTGTTGAATTTGAAGTATGTTAAGCATTAGGGATGTTCTTAAATGCAAAGATAGATACATTTTGTGATAAAATTGGAACATTTTTTTTTTTTTTTTGTTTCGAATTTCCTCTTGAACCTTTTAATCAATAAGGTATGTGTATAGGCAATCTAATTGTATGTTATGAGATTAAACTGAAATTTAAAGCTAGTTTATGAATTATTTACAAAATAAGTTTAAACTCTATATTAATAAATGAATAAACATGTAATAGATTTATCATGAATCGGTGCTAACTTTTTATTTAAAACAAGTAAGGAAAGCTAAGTTCGGGTGTAACCGAACATTACATACTCAGCTGAGAGCTTTGGAAGCAAAATAAGGGAAAATCACCATTTAGCAAAACGAACCTAGGGTAACCCTGGAATGTGTTTGTATGACATGTGTATCAAATGAAAGGTGTTAATGATTATTTAAAAGGTAGTGGGCCTTAGTTCTATAGGTGGACGCCTTTTCGAGATATCGCAATAAGGGTGGACCAGGGGTGACTCTAGCATGTGTTTGTACGATATGGGTATCAAATTAAAAGTATTAATGAGGGTTTTAAAACGGAGTAGCCCTTAGTTGTATATGTGAAGGTGTTTTCGAGATATCGACCAAAATGTGGACCAGGGTGACCCAGAAAATCTTTTGTCGGGTACCGCTTATTTATTTATAATGTCATACCACGAACAGTATTCCTGCCAAGATTCCAAGGGTTTTTGATTTCGCCCTGCAGAACTTTTTCATTTTCTTCTACTTAACATGGTATGTGTCACACCCATTTTACAAAGTTTTTTCTAAAGTTATATTTTGCGTCAAAAAACCAATCCAATTACCATGTTTCATCTCTTTTTCATATTTGGTACAGAATTATGGCATTTTTTTTTCATTTTTCGTAAATTTCGATATCGGAAAAGTGGGCGTGGTCATAGTCGGATTTCGCCATATTTTATACCAAGATAAAGTGACTTCAGATAAGTACGTGAACTAAGTTTAGATAAGATATATCGTTTTTTGCGCAAGTTATCGTGTTAACGGCCGAGCGGAAGGACAGACGGTCGACTGTGTATAAAAACTGGGCGTGGCTTCAACCGATTTCACCCATTTTCACAGAAAACAGTTATCGTCATAGAATCTATGTCCCTACCACAAGGATTGTTAAATTTTTGTTCGACTTATGGCATTAAAAGTATTATAGACAAATTAAATCTAAAAGGGCGGAGTTGCGCCCATTTTGAAATTTTCGTTTATCTTCGTATTTTGTTGCACCATATCATTACTGGAGTCGAATTTTGACATAATTTACTTTTATACTGTAAAGATATTAAATTTTTTGTTAAAATTTGACTTTAAAAAAATTTTTTTTTAAAAGTGGGCGTGTTCGTCATCCTATTTCGCAAATTTTTATTTAGCACACATATAGTAATAGGAGTAACGTGCCTACCAAATTTCATCATGATATCTTCAATGACTGTCAAATTACAGCTTGCAAAACTTTTAAATTACCTTTTTTTAAAAGTGGGCGGTGCCACGCCCATTGTCCAAAATTTTTCTAATTTTCTATTGTGCGTCATAAGGTCAACTCACCTACCAAGTTTCATCGCTTTATCCGTCTTTGGTAATGAATTATCGCCCTTTTTCGGTTTTTCGAAATTTTCGATATCGAAAAAGTGGGCGTGGTTATAGTCAGATTTCGTTCATTTTAAATAGGGATCTGAGATGAGTTCCCAGGAGTTGACATACCAATTTTTGGATAAGGCTGGTATTTCCGCATTTTTTCGGCGCTGCTCAGTCGTTTTGAAGTTATACTTCTTTATGCGCGTTATGAAAAATTTATGAGAGTGAAATTTAAACAAGTAAAGGTTTCTAAGTTCGGGTGTAACCGAACATTATATACTCAGCGTGAGCTTCAATTATACATTTCATTTCAGATAAATTACTTTTCAACATAACACGTGGCACCGCCCGTTTAAAAAAAAATGTCTACCCATTTCCTCTTACAATAAAACTTGATAAGTGAAATAT
The DNA here is from genome assembly GCF_040869045.1 of Eurosta solidaginis. Taxonomy (NCBI): domain Eukaryota; kingdom Metazoa; phylum Arthropoda; class Insecta; order Diptera; family Tephritidae; genus Eurosta; species Eurosta solidaginis. Next base: position 395,581 of record NW_027136957.1, read on the forward strand.
CATTGATTCAAAATAAAGTTTTAGCTTATTATTTTAGTCTACGACCCTTCTAAACTTGTTTTTTATCTAATTTGCCGTGGTCTTTAACCTATCCCGTCCATTTTTACTAGAAATATTTCCTACTATAGGTATAATTTGTGTACCCAATTTTATTACCATCCGTTAATTTTTCTTCGAGTTATGGCTCCCGAAACATAGAAATTTCTTAGTTATAAAAGCGGAGGTGCCACACCCATTTTCAAAAATTTTAGTGTTTTCCAATTTAATGTTATAATTCAATTTAAAAAGTAAAATTCTATTGATACAAAGCTCTTTTTCGCTAAGATATAGCTTATTATTTTCGTCTACGACCCTTTTAAAAATCTTTTATATAAAAGTGGGCGTGGTCTTCAACCGATCTCGTCCATTTTTTCAGAAATATTTCCTACTATAGGGAAAATCTGTGTACCGAATTTTATTGCGATCCGTTAATTTTTCTTCGAGATATGGCTCCGGAAACATAGAAAATTCCTTAGTCATAAAAGGGGCGGGGCCACGCCCATATTTTAAAATTTGAAGTTTTCCTATTTATTGTTATAAATCCACTTGGGAAATGAAATACCATTTATATAAAGCTCTTGTTTGCAAATATATAGCTTATTTTATTCCTCCACGACCCTTTTAAAAATTTTTATATAAAAGTGGGCGTGGTCCTTAACCGATTCCGTTAATTTTTCTTGAAGGCATTTCTTATAGTAAGGGGAACCTCACCGAATTTTGTTACGACAGGTTTAACGCTTTTTCATTTATGATTAATAATATTTGTGAAATTGATTTTATCACAAGTGAGCGGTACCACGCCCATTTTAAAAATTTTTTTCAAATTTTTATTAAGAGTCTTAATATCAGTCCACATGTCCAATTTCAGCATTCTAGGTGTATTATTTACGAAATAATCAGGTTTTTTGTGTTTTCCAAAATGTTATATATATAAAAAGTGGGCGTGGTTATCATCCGATTTCGCTCATTTTCAATACCAATCTATTCTGGGTCCATATAAGCTCGCGTACCAAATTTGGTGAAGATATCTCAATATTTACTCAAGTTATCGTGTTAACGGGAAGACGAACGGACGGACATGGCTGAATCAAATTTTTTTTCGACACTGAGTATAAAAAATGTGACACAAAAGTCACATTTTTGAAAATGCCTTTTGAACGCATGATTCAATTACTAGAGCTTTGTTCTCCAATGATGACAGATCTTTGACACTCCCAAATTGAAAAATCTGGACGGCTTGCTTTTACGAAGTAAGGAAAACGGGGTATAATTCAACCCCCTTCAGTGAAAATTGTAGTAGAAAAGTATCTTTGGTAGTATATTTGTAGTGATAATAAATTTGTAAATGCCAAAAGTTTTTGGGGAAATAATTCATTTTCTACTAAATATTTCGTGAATTGATAAAGTTATGTTGGTTTGGTCATTCTTTCAGAAATTGTTTGAAGAATGCCGTACGTTAGAATTTTCTCCCAAAATTTGAGCATAAGTTCAATACATTTTGCAATAAGAGTAGAATAGGGCGGTTTTGTGACAAATCCTGAATAGGGAAATTTTTGAAAAATATTTTGAGATTTTGAACAAGCAGCCGATATGGTGTGATACGCTACTCAGCAGCCGCAATGAACTGACAAAAACAAAAGTAAAAGAAAATGGCTTATTGTCTAAGAACTTTATATTCCTACCTTGATTTTGACGGAAGAGTTAAGTTTTTGTGCGGTCCTGCTACACAGGGAGCATTCACCTTTTTATTATGAAATTTCGGAACGCTCTTTTCCGTTAAGTATTCATTGAAGCGTTCCGGATAAACCGTTAATTAACAATATTCGGAATACGTTCATTTGATACTACCTCACGAAATCCGAGTATATCAAATGTAAACCGATTCCCAAAATTCTTAAATGGAGACGAATGTTCCGAACATACGGACATGCACATAGGCAATAGAACAGAAGGTCGACTTTTAATACGCGCCCAAAAATATCGATAGAAGTGTCAAAAGACGCGTATTGACCTCGATAACGATAATTCGAAGGCGGAAATAAAAATTTTAGACCAATGAGGTGGGATCAAAATTAAATGCGTGCAAAATCCCTTTGTACACAACATCTTTTTCAGTTCACAAAAACATTATAACAATCACATAAAAATTGACAACTTCAACTGCAATTATCTCCGGACAGAGATACAATTGTGCTTTTCCGCCGTCGAGGTCACCTCTCTCGACATTTTTGGACGCGTATTAGCAGTAGACTCCTGTTCTAGAATAATAATAATAATGAATAAGTTAACATGCCCAATGAGTACATTTCGTTATGGCATCTCCATTATTTACTAATGACATTTTTACGCGAATCGATTTAATAATCGAGCTTTTGACGTTGAACGATGAATTTTGAATTGGTTTAGGTTTCGTATATCAATAGGTTTACGAAAGTGCAGGATTTCTTGGTGTCCTCACTTTTCATAAAATTACCTATGTTCAATATTCAGCCATACTAATGGATCGAGGCATAGCTAATAAATTCACTGTAAAATTTAAAAAAATGTTCTTAGGAATTATGCAGTTCAGTACTTATCCGGAATTTGTAAACGGATTGCTTCTTAATTGCACTACTAATATTTTTCGAAAATTCGCAAAGAAACAACACAGTTAACGGATGTCAATTCGATTTGGGAACAAAATGGCCGCAATTGTCAAAAAATTGTCTGTCGAGCAAACCTCTTGTGATTGAATCATTGTTTGAACGTGCAAACTGGCTTTGAGTGGAATGAACATATAGATACGGATGTACATATGTACCAACCAGTGAGCTGCACTTATTCATCTTTTAAGGTTATTAGTGAACTAAGTAAAAAATGAGTATTAGTGCGTATGTAAACAAAGAACATCAAGCACTTATATCCACTAACACACATTTACAGTCATGCTTCGTAAAATGAATAACCGCTCATAAGCCACGAAGCAGTTCAGTACTCAATTGACTTATTGAGCAAGAAGGTCAACTGTGTTCTACGAAAACACTAATTGGAATAAGTAAGACTAATAGTGCAATAAAATGAATATAGTCATATCAGTCTACTGGCGTTAGCAACACAACGATGTGCACGAAACTAAACTGAATACAGCGCCAAAGTAAAAAAGATGATAAACGAAGTATACAGTGTATTACACACGAAATCAAAGTGCTACTGAGTTAAAGCGACTATGCCATCAGTTTATACTCAATATGGGACATATGTGTTGCGGGGCACTCGTATGCATTTTCTATTTTATGTGCTAGTCACTCATATTATTTGTCTGTACTTGGCTAAGTACACATTTAGACACAATTTTTTGGCTCATGACTAAACGCACTAATTTTATTGATACTCAAAGCAGATCTCTGGTACCAACCAAATAGAAATAGCGCCTCTATTTGTGGTATGTTTGTATGGTTGTATGTACATATGTATATACAAATGTTTGTGCACTAAGCTAATTTAATCAATCTTATATATATATTTCTTCTCTATGTGTGGTTGTATTTAAAAATAATAACATTCGATTAATTCGCGAATTTATGCTACACTTAATGTGAGGAAATACATTCTTATTTATCAAAATTTGCAAATTTAAGCTGAAATGTATGGACAAGGTTTTTCCAGTCTCCTTATTGCTTTATTGAAATTAATTATTAGCGTCCAATTAAAAACTATTTTTGAATGATGACCCGGGGTGGGCGTGAGCTTAGCACCTACTAAGCGACCATATATGTATACGATAAGCAAGAGCCCAACGGCCACTTCGTCAAAATCAACGACAGCTCTTTTAGTTTGATTTCGATGGTCCAAGAGTAAGAAAGTGTCGCACACGCGATTAAAACAGAGTACCAAAGAATGCGTGTGACACGTGCTTACCGTTCAAGCATTGAAATCAAACTAAATAAATAATTGATTTTGCTTTCGTGATCGCTACGCGTTATTGTTTACTAACTCATTCCCAATTTGGTACCTGTGTAAATGTAGTGGTGCCCACCGCTGATGATGACAAAGAGGTATACATAAGTAAACTCAATTTCTATATTCCTATAGATGCCGTCTTATACTGTTTTCACACAGACGGCTTATTGAATAATAAAGGCAGTTTTCTACATTAAGACGCTTAGTGAGCTCAATCTTCCCTACAAAATTCGAATCTATAATTATTTCATTAGTAGCTAATCGAATGCCTAATGAAGTCAAAAGCACAATGCAACTCTGTTTGGCGCGTTCAGTTTCTCAGATTTTGGTGTGTTCAGTGCTTAAAAATGTCATTTGTCAAAGTAAATGTCATTGTCTACATGGCGGAACGATACAAGGTGGCCACATCGAACAGCTGATTATAACCTTTTTTTATTTGATTTGATACATCAACTTCCGCCGCAGTACGATGTTGACATTTGTCCATCGAATTTACAAAAACAAAGTACATGGAATTCTTATTTATGTTTGTAGGTATGTCACCATGCTGCCACCTTGTATCATTCCGCCATGATTGTCTGTCATATAGCATTGTCATTTTATTCGCTTGACATTTCATCCTTCATACTAATCGAACAGTTACTTCTGTGTGAAAGCAAAAAATTTACGATTTAATTAGAAGGTGAAATGAGAAAACAGTATTAAGCTCATTAAATTTTAAATCGGTAGCAAATTAATATCCCATTAACACTTAATACAAGACCTTGATTATGTCAACGCATTTAGTTTCGAGCAGTGTTGTTGATCAAAATTTAGTGCACTGCCCCCACCTATGGTTTTGTGGGAGGAGAACACAATAGAACTAATTAGCAGTTTGTAAACAGATAGAACTAATTAAGTATTCCCTTTGTACTTTTCTCTATTTGTTCCTTAAAAATACAGTCATTGTACACACATCACATAATCGTTCTCAAATTAATATACCAAATCAATTGTGCAAATACTTACAGTGATGGAAAGAAGAATACGGACAATTTACTCCCAAATACTAAATCAATTATATCAGCAGAACTTAAATATCTTCCTTGGAATAGTGCACCCTATAAAAATAACATTTAAAGGTTTTTGCAATAAATTACATTTTATGACTCAATAACCTGTATTACTATTTTAATTTACTTTACATGTATAATCGCATTGGTGTTGTTATTTGTTTTTGTTTTTTTTGTTTTAGGTGTATCACCTATATAGGTCTACTGCTCGTGGTCAGAAAAATATGATTGTGTGGATTTTATTTTGTACAGCCCTTTTTAAAAATTTGCACGCTCTAATGTGGATATAAACACATCGATATATATACAATTTTCTTCACAAATACTAATAGTAATTTTTCTGCACTTATCAAAAATTGGGATTGGAAAATAAAAATTAATCTCTCGCTGGTGGATCCGACTCAAGTCTTGACACTTTAATTTTCGAAAGTAATAGAATGGTGGATTTTTACTCTAAATGGTAAGCAACCATGATAGGTGACACAGCGACGCAGAAATCTCAGGATGCCATGCCCCACACAGTGTCAGCATATTTCTTGGCAGCTGCGAAACAACCATATTCCCCATGGCAATCGTCCCTATATACTACGCGAGGCAATATCATAAATTCGTGCGCTCATTGACCAAGGCTTTCAAAAACGTTTTTGGCATCCCCAATCCAACAACTTGCGAGGTCACACTTTGCTCCTCTGATCTAAGCAAAGGATTTGTACCAATGCTAATTACCCACAAACTCACTAATTTTATCCCAACTAATAAAGTCTCCAAAGTCAGCTGAACCCTACAAAAATCGACATGGTTATCACGGTATAACCCCCAAGAAACCCTTGTCGCTCAGATTCGGATGGGTACCCAGGGAGCAGTCCTGTAACTAGTATCGGTCTTCACCACTTAAGTCAGTGAGGCAACATAACCGGATCTCAGCAGCCTACTCAAGCGCTTTTGCGAATAGGAAGACACCCCAGCAACCCGATCAAGATCGAGAGCCAATGTTGTGAGGCCCTCTAAACCACCACAACAGGCGACTCCCTGAAGGACGCATTATATACAGCACCTCTACAAGTTCGTTTTCGAAAACGACTTCGAAAAAATGTATTGCAAAATCGTAGTCAAATAAGAAGATCAATACTTCCAAAGAACTCTCTTTAGGAAAGCCCCTCACAATCCGAAAGCAGATTTCAAAATAAATAACCGCAACTTTCGGAAAAAAGAAAAAAAAAACACAAATGAAAAAACCCTCGCCTCTAACATCTTACTACGAGAAACTTACGTAGATGATGTCCTCTCTGGCGGACACGATATACAGTCCACTCTCTATTCTGTGACCCAAACTATCGAAGCTCAAAAATTAGTAAGCTTTCATCTAAGAAAAATAATCGCAATCAAACAAAAAGACTGGAATCAATACCAGATTCTGATGTCCTAGATACAGAATTTCTCAAATTCCATGACACTACTAAAACCTGAGGAATTCGATGGAACGCATTAACTGAGTGGTTTTCGTACTAATACGACCCAGTTCCCGACTTTAAGTCAAATAGAAAACGGCAAATACTCTCAGCCGTAGCGGCAGAATGGCTATCACCAATAATGATTTTAGCCAAAGTCCTTCTCCAACAGCTCTGGTAAGAAGGAACCGACTGGAATGGACTCCAACAGCTCTTTAAGCCGAACACAATCTGGCTAAAATACACCCCTTCCAACCCATCCCCTCCAGAGAAAAAACACATTAGGGCCATTTCATCCGTCACACTCAAAACAACCCGATATCCAATTCGATAGCCCCCACTCACGGGTACGACGCTAAAATAAAACTCATAACGTTAATGCAAAGCCATCATATCCCAGCAGAAATCACTCAGTTAGAAGAATCAAACCCTATCAGCAAGAAAAACTCCCCTCGGACCCTAAATCCCAAATTGACGGTCGTTTAGTTAATGCTAATATGAGATCTAAAGTACGCTGTACAATTATTATCCCAGACAACTAGAAGTTCAGCTCCCTGATTCTAGATTTGCTCCATAAAGTTTTGTTCCATGGCGAAAAGCAACTAATGACCTACATGATACAGAAGGAAAACTACATTCCAGACTCAAGCAGGAAGTAAAAAAAAACATATTCAACTGCAAAGCGCGCACGATATATAAGCAAAGAATGTGTTGGCAAATATTGGCCGCTATGCCCCGAATGTGGTGTCACTTACTAGCTGTCCTTTTACGTCACTGGTGTTGACTTCGCTGGTCCATTTATGGGGAAGAAGACCCCTTGCGACAAGCTTCATACGCAAAAGCATACGTTTGCGTATTTGTATGCTTCTCTACTAAAACGGTCCTTCTCGAGTCTTGCAAAAGTTAGACAACTGAGGTCTTCAGGGCAGCCTTCTCTCGTTTCGTTGGACGACGCGGATTACCGGGCAAAGTAATATATGATAATGAAGAGACATTCGTTGGTGCCAATCGAGCTATTCCAAAAAAAGAGCTCGCAATATTCATCAAAGAAGCAACTGTAGATGTATCTGAAAGATTTGCGGTACCAGGTTTTCCTTGGCAGTTTAGGGGGCATAAATGCCCCAAACATAGGCGTCCTATAGGAAGCTGCGGTAAAAATCTTTAAGACCCATTCCACAGGAAATCAAAGGTTTACGTTCGAAGAATTCACAACACTCCTCTTTCGAATAAAAGCAGTGCTTAATTCTCCCCTGTCTCTCCTATGTCACATGATCCAAGTGATTTATTAGCCCTCACTCCAATGCACTTCCTTCCAGGAGCCCCCTGAGCATCCTTGCCAGAAACGAATGCCGAAAACTTATCTACGACTACAAAATAACAAAGGTTAAAGGTTCTGTATCACCAATTTAGCTCACGATGAAAGAATTATACAAGATTTATATTAAATGGAAACATCCCCTCTCGAATAAACCTTTAAAATAAATAAAAGCGACATTCTTAATACGAGTATATACAATAATTATACTTAATAAAGTTTATACTTATCTACAATAAAAGAAGAGTTGTGGCGCGTTTTTATTTCTAAAAGTGAAATACCGATATTTTCTCTTAAATATTTTCTTAGTGCTCCATATATGGGATATACAAGTGCAGTTCCACAGGGCTTTATAAGAAGCTTCAGCAGCAATTCTTTACCATTTATAATGCAAAAATATCAATAAACACGTTTTGTCCCTATAATTTTTTCCATTCCAAACCTCTACTCTTTCACCTCTTCGCAAAAGAACAACCTTTAAATGCTATTTTTATAGGGCGCATTATTCAATTATTATTTCCATCATTGTATATAAGTAAACAATTAAATAAATATATGCAAGGCGCGATAACCTCCGAAGAGATTTAAGGCCGAGCTTACCTTTCAATTTGAGTAGTGCTCCTTCTTATTTTTCCTAAAAATTGGCGGGACTGGGCCAACATGTTTTATGCCGTCTCCGAGCGGCATTTGCAAGGCAGATGCATTTTCACTGAGAAGCTTTTCATGGCAGATATACACCCCGAGAGTTTGACGAATCTCTGCCGAGGGGTGACCCCGGGTAGAAAAACTTTTTTTCTAAATTTTTGATGTTAGATTGCCCGGGAGTTGAACCCAGTACCCAGCACCACGTCGGCTACTACAGGCTGGGTACACTCAAAAACATGAGAGTGCTGATATATCGCTGTGTTAATGTCTTTGTTTTTGTATTCATTAATCGAATGTACCTAATTTAAAATGTTTTCTTGTCACACTTATGCTGCTACAATCACAAAAATTTAGAGGCTGTCTTTTTTCCAATTCAAAACTCATTTTTATTTACACAACAAAATTTTGTATAAATAGCACCCACATATTTCGACTTCCTTCACTTTAAACTAAAAAATAGACGGAAAATCATAAATTAAAATGAACTTACGCAATTCTTTCGTGATATTGCTTGTCGTCCTTAGCAGCCTTTTGATTAATACGAATTCGACATATCGTGTTATAGGAGGCAGAGATTCGAATAGACCGTATTTGGTGGCAATACGTAATGACGAGTGTTATCGATGCGTTGGTACTTTGCTCACTTTGAACAAGGTTCTGACATCTGAATTTTGCTTGGAAGGTGTACTCCTGTCTGACATCACTGTTAATGCTGGTACAGCCAATTTGAATATAGCAGGAAAAAATAGCGCTGCGGCTCGTATAATTCGTCCATGTCATTTCAATCATCCGAGAATGGAAGAAATTGATATAGTCGTGATTGTATTAAAAAGAACATTCACCAAAAGCCCATTTATAAAACCAATATCTTTATGCGAAACTGAATTAGACGTGGGCAAAAAATTGGAAGTTAGTGGATGGGGTCCGAAAGATGGATACATAGGGCCAGCTTCGGATATACTCCAATCTACTGAATTTGTAGTAACCCCAATCAACGAATGTAAAGATTTTTATGCGCGTCTTTATGCGGAAGCAGGGAAAAATTTCCCAACAATAGTAATTTGTTTAAGATATCTGGGAGGGACTAGTGATACATGTTGGGGAGATGCTGGTGCACCGGCCATTGCGGAAGGAAAACTTGGTGCGGTGCTAGTAGGTGGGATGAACTTCTATAAGTCGACTTTATATACAAGTGTAAAAAATAAGTATGTTCGAGCTTTTCTAGAATTTGCGAAATACAATTAATTGCAAAGTGTTTTTTTTTAAATCGACTGCTGAGTTCACCTAACTCGGCTGAACGCCCCATTTCAGATCTTTTTTCATAAACATCCTAGCTCACGTCAAAGCATAGAATTTATGCTAAGATAGAGCGTTCTCGGAACGGCAGCGGAGATATAGTGATATTTCAATAAGCAGTCCAAATGGCAATATTTCTCTTTGTGTTATTTACAAATAAATAATAAAAAATATAACTACGTTTAAAATAAAAAAAACTTTGGCTGTATTCATTTGAGATGTGACGCATGCAAATGCCTTAGGTTGTGAGATCAAACTTTAAACATAGCTTTAAATTTCCCCCCTTTATGAATAGAACATGATACAAAAAGGAACTACCGATATAAAGCCCGGTTTTTCAGAACAAGTTCAACTCAATTTGTCAATTAAACTACGTTTAAACTTATTCTACAGTTTTTCAGTCGACTTTAACTGAAGTTTAAGCTAAGCTTAAGCGGCCGCTCTGCCAGGGTTAAACTCTAGTTAACCTATTAGTTATTTGCGTTCATACGAAATAGCGTCATATACCCAACAAGCATTTGGGCTTGAGTACCCTTAGAGCTCATGTTTATAACTAGGCATATTTCTAAAATCTCAAAAGTTGTTTCGAAACAGTGGCTCAACTCGAGAATCATAGCGCACTCCTCAAAAGAGCAAAATATGCTATTACTTAAGTTGAAAAAATGTAATTAACAACTTGCGGTTCTCTAACTGGACTCAAATGTATGATTCAATGATGTTGATGTAGGATCTTCGGTGTGGCAGGCCGAGCACGCTACCATCACACCACGGCGTCCGCCCATATAATTTATTCCTGATTAATTACGCTTCATTACTGCTATCAACCAAGTGTTTATTTCTAACAATAAACAGCTGTTGGTTTTGGTGGTTGTAGCGGCAGCCTGTGGGTTAATGCGATGGTAAGGATGTTCAAACATTTACGTATGTATCTGGGTGCATATACCAGCATAGCTACGTTTACATGTGTTAGTAACTGGTAGGAAGCAAACACATGGATAGATGTTCGAACATGAATCTGTTAGTATACGTGAAGTTAGTATACGTGAAGTTAGTTCGTGAAAGTTTATATCCGTCGTTTCCCGCCAAAATAGGATTGTATGTATTGGTGTCTTTCGTTCTTGAGTGAAAGTGGTGAGAAAGAAAGGCTTTTGATTTATGGGGTACGACCACCAAACGATTGCAGAGAATGTCTCAAAAGAAAAGTTGACTTAAGTGAGTGCGGAAGCAAGTTTTAATTATGTATATTTTTTTTTGCGGAAAAAAAGTTCGCGTTTTTTTTCATAAAACCGTGCTAACGGGTAATTTAGCGGAATCCCAAGGAGGAACCGGGATCCCATACCCTGCTTGACAACAGCCCCAGGTGAGTCCAGTGAAACCCCTTTCCCCCAGTCCATGGTGCATGTGGACTAATAGTAAGAATTAAAAAAAAAATGTTAAATGTGAAAATTAATTTAAATAAAATTACATACCTACAATCAATAAAATTTTGTGAAATAAATGAAATTATATACAAAGATAAAATTAAGTAAAAAAATAAAATAAAATAATGAAAGTTAAAAGTAAAATTAAATTAAAATAAATTAGTTAAAATTATAAAATAAAATAAGATATAAAACTAATTAAAATAAAATAACATACATAGATACGTAAAGTGATAAATTTGAGTAAAATCTAATACCTAGATAACCTTAAATATATAGATAAAAAAAATCAAATAAATAAATAAAATGACATAACTAGATGACATGACCCTAGTCCCTAATATTCTTCCCTCTGCACATTTAGATTGCTGCGCAAAAATATGAAGTTGCCGCCATCACGAGCCACAAACGCAAAAATAAGGCGAGGTAGTATTAAAATTAAAGGAACTTGCCACACCAGCCACCAACACAGTCTAAACACACAAAAGCGGGGTAGTATTTCATATAGAGGAAGGGGAAGCATACAGACGGTGCCAGGCTATACGTCAAGGGAGTAAAGGGGCATCTGAGCGCTCCTGTCCTGGTACCGCAATCATTACACTTGAGCATAGCCTGGAGGAACACTAATTGGAGTAGAAAAGCAAGCCCGAGGAGAGAGGCCAAGAAGGGAGCAGAGTTATCCGTGCGCCGCTGCCGGAATCTATATTGTTTTTTTTATATTGTATTTGAATTTTGTTGAACTTAGCTGATATTGTTTTAGTTAGTTTTAATCACGATTTCATTACGTGAGTTTGATTAGTTCAAATTTTAAATTTAGCCTGTTAAGGTAATTTAACTGGAGTCTAAATCTATTCAATTTCCTTGTGAGTTTTTTTACTTTTATGAATTTATTTTGTTCTGGAAACCTGTGTAATTGTTAATATTTCTCCTGTTGTGTTCCGTTTCCTTACTCCTGCCCACCGTTTTTGCTATCTTTTCAACAGTCCACCTGTAACTTATTTACCTATTATTCCTTACCTTACTTTCTTGCCTATCGTCCCACATTCAACCTTTGCTTGGTCTTTTTGTTCGCTTCAATACCTAATTTCTTATATTTTGCTTTCTGGCTCATGACTTTTTTACTTTTTTCACCTTTTTCCCGTTTTTATACATTTCATGAAAATGAAATGGTATATTAATTTCGTCACGAAACCCAAAATTGTAAGTCCTTAAAGGAAAATAGATAGATGCACCATTAAGTATACCGAAATAAGCAGGTTAAAGAGCTGAGTTGATTTAGCCATGTCCGTCTGGCCATCTGTCCGTCTGTCTGTTTGTATGCAAACTAGTCCCTCAATTTTTGAGATATCTTGATAAAATTTGGTGAGCGGGTGTATTTGGGTGTCCGATTAGACATTTGTCGGAACCGGCCGGATCGGAACACTATAGCATATATCCTCCATACAACAGATTTTTCAGAAAAAGAGGATTTTTGTAATATCTTACTCAATTTAACAGATTGAAGCTTCAAACTTCACCATATACTTTCGTATATTGCACATATTGTTGCCTGAAAAAATTGATGAGATCGGTAGTATATATAGTATATATCCCCCACAACCGATTGTTCAGATAAGAAACTTTTCGTAATTACTGCCCTATTTTAAGAGCTAGAGGATTCAAATTTCAACGAATGCTTACGTATATAGCATATATTGTTGTCTGAAAAAATCATACAGATCAGTGGTATACATAGTAAATATATGGTGGTATATATATAATATATATATATAGTATATATATATATATATATTTTCGCAATTTTAGCCCCATTTTAACAGCTAGAAGCTTCAAATTTCACCGAATGCTTACGTATATGGCATATATTTTGTGTCTGAAAAAATCATAGAGATCGGTTGTATATATAGTCTATATCTTATACAACCGATTGTTCAGATAAGAAACTTTTCGTAATTACTGCCCTATTTTAAGAGCTAGAGGATTCAAATTTCAACGAATGCTTACGTATATAGCATATATTGTTGTCTGAAAAAATCATACAGATCAGTGGTATATATAGTATATATATGGTGGTATATATAGAATATATATATATAGTATATATATATATATTTTTTCGCAATTTTAGCCCATTTTAACAGCTAGAAGCTTCAAATTTCACCGAATGCTTACGTATATGGCATATATTTTGTGTCTGAAAAAATCATAGAGATCGGTTGTGTATATAGTATATATCTCATACAACCGATTGTTCAGATAAGAAACTTTTCGCAATTTCTACCCCATTTTTACAGCTAGAAGCTTCCAATTTCACCGATTACTTACGTAAGTATATAGTATACATTGTTGTCTGAAAAAATCATAGAGATCGGTGGTATATATATTATATACTTTATATAAACTGTCATTTTTGCCCCTTTTTTACGGATAGAAGCTTAAAATTTCACCGATTGCTTACGTAAGTATATAGTATACATTGTTGTTTCAAAAAATCATAGAGATCGGTGATATATATAATATATATATGATGGTATATATAGTATATATATAATTTTTTTTTGCGATTTCGGCCCCATTTTAACAGCTAGAAGCTTCAAATTTCACCAAATGCTTACGTATATAGCATATATTGATGTCTGAAAAAATCATTGAGATCGGTGGTATACATAGTATATATCTCATACAACCGATTGTTCAGATAAGAAACTTTGCGCAATTTCTGCACCGTTTTAACAGCTAGAAGCTTCAAATTTCACCAAATGCTTACGTATATAGCATATATTGTTGTCGGCAAAAATCATTGTGATCGGTGGTATATATATTATATACTTCATATAAACTGTAATTTTTGCCCCTTTTTAACGGATAGAAGCTTCAAAATTCATCAAATTTCATCAAATAGTTACGTTTACGTCATATATTTTTGAAATACGTGATTCGTTTTCATAGTTTTTACATGCAGACCACAAAAAACGTGAAGCTTTTTATCCTCACACAAAGTACCTACCTATTTTTATACCTTTTATGAAAATGAAATGGTATATTAATTTCGTCACGAAACCCAAAATTGTAAGTCCTTAAAGGAAAATAGATAGACCCACCATTAAGTATACCGAAATAATCAGGTTGAAGAGCTGAGTTGATTTAGCCATGTCGGTCTGTCCGTCTGTCTGTTTGTATGCAAACTCGTCCCTCAATTTTTGAGATATCTTGATAAAATTTGGTGAGCAGGTGTATTTGGGTGTCCGATTAGACATTTGTCGGAACCGGCCGGATCAGACCACTATAGCATACAACCGATTTTTCAGAAAAAGAGGATTTTTGTAATATCTTACTCAATTTAACAGATTGAAGCTTCAAACTTCACCACATACTTTCGTATATTGCACATATTGTTGCCTGAAAAAATTGATGAGATCGGTCGTATATATAGTATATATCCCCCACAACCGATTGTTCAGATAAGAAACTTTTCGTAATTACTGCCCTATTTTAAGAGCTAGAGGATTCACATTTCAACGAATGCTTACGTATATAGCATATATTGTTGTCTGAAAAAATCATACAGATCGGTGATATATATAGTATATATATGGCTGCTACTGCTGGTGTTGGCACCTTAAGCCCCTGGTGGCAAGTTGAACGCAGTGCACCAAAGCATTGCCGACGTAAAAAGGTTCAGGATTTAGTATTTGAGCAAACGTTAGAAGCATTTACCGATTCGTCGTGAGTTCTTAACTATGTTATGTTATGCTATGTTACTTTATGTTACTTAATTTATTTCTTACTAAACCCTTTTATTACATTTTTTGATGTTTTGCACAGTTTCATACAAGCTTTTCCTGTTTCAACAACAAGGATTTATGTATACAATTTCTATTTCTATTGTTAGCTAAGAAATAATACATTCAACTTATCTTTCATAATTTTATATAGAAGGGGCTTTCCGTGCCAAGGCATTCCAGCGATTAATTGCATCAAAGATTTCGGTGAAGTTCGGACATTCGAAAAACGTTTTTATTTATTTATCTATATGAAACGGTTGTGCATTGGACTCGGTCTCCATGCCAATTAAAAAAGTTGCAAAAGATCACCTCTAAATTTGAAGAAACCACTTTATCCTTGAAAATTGAGTCAAAGTATTTTTTTTTTGTTTGTTTTTTTAGAAATGGTTATTTGACATGCGATTTCTAGAAAGAGACGTCATTATGTCTTGGGAACTCGTTAATTCCTTCTAATGTCTTCGGTAGAATGTTTCGACGTTTCCACTTATTGTCATGTTTATAGTTTGATAAGCCTAGAAGACAATAAAAAAGTGGATGCATTACCAACATCACTGACAGCAAATCATTAAATCTTCATCCGTAACTCTTCCTGAAACCTTTTCCCTCGTATACTCCCACCTTGCATAATTCACAGTTTCGATTTTATATCTATCAACAGTGACATGCCTGCCAAAACGCAAATGCGCTGACACTTTGCTTGACGACAGCAGATACTTCGTTTTGTCCTCCTCCTCGTTCGCCATCAAACTATATTTTCCAGTTCAAAGTAGAACTTTAGGCCGATTATGTTAATGTCATCATCATATTGCTAAGTTGTTGTTTAATTTTCTCTAGCATCGGCTCCGACAGGTCCTTGCCATGTCTGTCTGACCTTGTAGAAGGTCCAATAAGCGTATTAACGGTGAGTTTGAGTCCTTCGAACAATACGGAGCGAAGATCCCGGGTTCACGCCCGGACAAAAGCAACATCAAAATTTTAGAAACAAGTTTTTTAAATTAGAAGAAAATTTTTCTAAAGCGGTCGCCCCTCGGCAGTGTTTTCGCAAGCACTCCGATGTACTTCTGTCATGAAAGCTCTTAGTGAAAACTCATCTGCCTTGCAGATGCCGTTCGGAGTTGGCATAAATTAAGTAGGTCCCGTCCCGCCAAATTGTAAGCAAAATTAAAAAAAAGGTGCACGACTTTAATTGTAAGAAAAGCTCTTCCAAAAATCTCTTAGGAGGTTGTCGCGCTTATATGCTTCTTTCTCTCCATAAATGCTTGGTTGCAGATGAATGAGTTATTAACGAATTTCGTCTTTAAGCGGATAGTGCGGTGACCTTCGCCCACATAAATATTTAAAGAACTGATATTTGTATCTTAGCTGCCATTTCGAAAGCACCCTATCTCAGTCAGCAATTGTCAGGTGAGATAGTGTGTTCACAATGAAAAACTGAAAGAGGCGGTGTTCTTCAATAAAATTCTGCGATAGGGTGCTGCGTCGATATCTAAAGCCTTTTTCGGGAAATAAGCTGCGCACATTACAATATTAAAAAACTCGTATTTATGGCTCAAGAGGAAGCGGGAGCAGGGAATATGAAATATAAGGAATTGAATAAGGAGAGCGAGATAATAAGGGAAAGGGGGAGCGAGAGAAAGGATTATAAGTATAAAGCCAGTGATAAGGAGGATTATTCGAAGTGGGAGAAATGGAAAAGTAGGGGAGAAAAAATATAGTAAGCTATAAAAACTTCTCCCAGATGTTTAAAAAAACCCAAAATGTTGAATTATTCAGTGGCACAACCGGTCGGATTTATTCGTGTCTCAGGGTGTATCAATAATATTGACTTAACTCTAGTTTTCAAGCCTATAGTAGACTAAGAAGCCACATTTATCAACTGCTTTTGGCGTTGCTGTGCATACGTCTCGAAACTTTCGCAAACCTTATTTGAGTTAATTTCTTACTTATTCATTCATTCTCTCACAATTTCGTAAAGGCGAAAAAGATTCGGGATTCCTTCGGATTGGTTATTTGAATGTCCGAGTGAAGAATACAACGGAAGCGTTCAGCAACTTCTTGGTAGTGGGCAATGGGTATACACTCTCTCACGCGGCAATGGCAAATCGTCATCACCAGCGATCTCACCGACACCATCTGCAAGGTCGTCGTCATCTTCCACAAAGTGGTAGGACTATGCGGAATCCCATGATGATGAAGACGAAACCATCAGGGTTTGGAACGTCACACCATCACAAAGGTAGCAACAGTAGTAATAGTAAACTATTGGGTCGCGTGCCAGTATTGCTGTTAATATGAATAATTTAACGCATCAATAGGAAAAATTGCACAAATCCTGGGGCTCGACAGATAACATAATGCCACCACCACAAATTATCGATACCCTTATAAAGAGACGACAAAAATCTGCAACGACACCAACAACAGGTTCCTCGGTAACATCGTCCATCTCCACAGATTCATCACGTGGTTCTATTTCTTCAACAAATTCTAGTACGAATTTTATTGCGATCTATAGTAGTACCCCAACAACACCAAATCAACAACGTGCACCTAGCGGGCGTGTACAGTCGGATATGATAATGAGTGGTCGTACATCGATGAGCAGTGGTAATTTACAATCTTCGCAATCGCAATGTTGAAGTATACATGCAAAGGTTCATACATCTTGATATGTAAATAATGTACTAAGTGGCTCAATTAACTATAATGATGTTCCGTGTATATGTGTATGAACTAATTATATATACTACTAGAAGACCCGGTGTGGCGGTTGGTTTTTCATCGCCAACCATTTCTTTTTACACTTTTTCATACTCACGCTTGCTCGTGGGTGTGCAGCCCAATGCGCACACAAACAAACACCCGCACTCACCAATTATTCTTTTATTGCATTGTGTTTTTTTCAATAGAATTTATTTAGTTTTTGTTTGTAATGTACATGTTCTTTTATTTAAACCTTTAACTTCCCTTTTTTTTTATTTGCACACTCAGGTTTAGTTTCACTAACTGTAATTTTTTGATTTTCAATTTAGTCCTTTACTTTTTGTACTTAAGGGTCGGCCGGTTCACTTCAACTCTCAACTCTAACTAACTAAACTAAAACTGCCGCTAACGCAACTATGTAGCTAGGCAGCTTTTCTTTACGTTGCTTAGCAACGAAATTAATGATGGCGTCGAAAATAAATCATGGCGTCGATCAACGGCAGTTTCAACCAATCAGAAACTCTCCAAATTGCTCGACTCTAACAATTTTAGTGATGCCGAGTGCATCTGATGTATGGTTGCATCTTGGACATTTCCAAAGAGGGTTGCCATCTACAATTTATTTTAATGTATTTTAATTTGGCACTACATCTTCCCCCTTTAGAAAAGAAGAATTTGGTGAGATTAGTAATTAATCTTGCCACATTCTTCTTTAGGCTCTAATATGTTGTTGTAATGTTATGAACGAAGGAGTTTGCTAGCATTAGGGTGCTCTAACCCGGGACTCATTCGTTCATCGCAGTGCAACTTCTAAAAAGATGATTAAAAATGAAAGTAATATTTTGAATAAAGTGAAATATATAAAAGTTGGTTCAAAATATTGAATTTAATGTTTGAAGTAAACCGGTTTTTTTTTCTTATTGTAAAATCTACCTGCTTAAATGTATATTTGTTTGTTACATTTTTTTTTTTTAGCCTTCATTGGCGGTTTTAAAATATATTTATATGATTAATAATAGATTATTAGATTAATTAATTTTTTGTACTCGATTTTTGTGTACAATTTTTTCGTTTTCTTTACTTATTTCACAAATAGTTACATTTGGCCCATCAATATTCTTTACTATGTAGGGACCTTGATATATATTTTTATGTTTATTCCTAGGTTCTGTTTGTACTAAAACTCTATCATTAATTTTAATATCTAAAGACTTAGCCGTTTTATCGTATAAATCTTTATTTCTAATCTTATGCTTATTAATCAAATTTTTTGCCATTTTATGCGATTTTTGCATTCTAAACTTAAGCTCTTTTGCGTAATTTTCTACGTTATAGATCGGATCAATTTGCTCTTTTTGCAATTCATGTGGCATTGTAGTTTTTCTGCCAAATATTAATTCAAACGGAGTAAATTTATTATCAAAAACCGAACTACTTGTAGTATTGTGTAAAAATGTAAAGTATTTTAAATATGTATCCCAATCTGAATACGTTTCATTCAGATACGCACGTAAGTATTCGTTAAAGACTCTATGATTTCTTTCAACAGTACCAACAGTTTCGTGGTGGTAAGCTGTTGAGAAATCATGATCAATCTTTAAAAGTTTCGTCAATTCAGAGAATAATTCGTTTTTATATTCCGTTCCTAAATCGGATCTAATAGCTTTCATTGTACCATATGTTAATATAAAGGTTTCAAAAATAGCGCAAGCAATAGTTTTTGCTGATTTATCTGGTACAGCTACTGTTACCAGGTATTTAGAAAAGTCACAAATCATAGTAACAGCGAACTTGTTACCATATTTGGATTCCGGAAGTGGACCTATTGTATCGACAATTACTATGTCAAAGGGTTTGCAGGGTGTTGGAGTCAACACGAGATTTTCCTTTGTTTTTGGTTTTACTTTATTTAAAAGGCATTTTTTGCAATTTTTGACAAATTTCGCAATGTCTCTTGTCATATTTTTCCAATAGTATTTTGTTCTTAATTTGGAATATAATCGTTTTTTACCGCAATGACCGCCTAACAGAGGGTCCTCATGATAAATTGTCATAAGTTTTTGTTTTTGCGCTGTTTCTGTTACAGTTTCTACAGGGTCTGTTAGTATTATTTGCAATGATTTTAAAATTTTATTACCGCTGATTTTAAAATTTGTAATTGAAAATTCTTTGAAAAATATATCATTTTTTGGCCATTCTAACTGCTTAATATTGTGACTGCCGGCTGCTTTTTCAAGCCTCGAAAATAACTCATCTAAATTTGTTTTTCCGTTAGCATTCACAAAATTAAGTAAATTTAATTTTTTATGTTTTAAATGCGCATAAATTTGTATATTAGAGATCTCATTATTTTTATTAAATTGTATAGTCGATTTTATTCGCGGTATCTTTTTTGAAAAATTGCATGAAAATTTGTCATAAACTTGTACTTTAGGCGTTTCGCAAAAAGTATCAGTAAAATTATCGTCTTTATTTTGTAATTCCTTTTGTTTGGTTTGTGATCGCGTTTGGACTGCTAAAACATGCTTTGTAGATTCTTTTATTTCGTCTATACTAATGCGTGAAAGAGCATCAGCCACAACGTTAGATTTTCCTTTTATATATTCAATCGTAAATTTATATTCTGATAGTTCTAATCGAATTCTAGAAAGTTTAGACGAAGGGTCTTTCATGTTAAAAAGATAAACTAGTGGTCTATGGTCGGATTTTACTGTGAAATTTGTATCATAAACATATGGACGAAAATGCTTTATAGCGTAATGTATTGCTAGGAGTTCTAATTCGATAATTGCTTTTTTCTGTTCTGCTTTATTTAAAGATTTTGACGCGAAACAAATTGGTAAATCGTTATCACCATGGTTTTGGCTTAATATAGCGCCACACCCACTCTTAGAAGCATCTACTGTAATTATAAATTCTTTTGTGAAGTCAGGGTATTGTAGTAGTTGAGGAGACATTAGTGCTTGTTTTAGTTTTTCGAAAGCGTTTTCGCACGTTTCGTCCCAAACAAATTCAACTTTTTTCCTATTTAAACGATTTAAAGGCGCTGCCAGTAACGCAAAATTCGGTATAAAGCGCCTGTAATAATTTGCAAATGCGACAAATCGCCTAACCGCATCTTTGTCTTTTGGCTTAGTATACCTTTTAATAGCGTCTATTTTTGAATCGTCTGGCAGCAAACCTTTTGACGTACATTTATGGCCTAGAAAAGTTACTTCAGAACGAAGGAAATTGCATTTGATTGGGTTCAGCTTTAAATTAAACTTTCTACAGGTTTCGAAAACTTTTTCCAAATTTTTAAGGTGGTGTGTCTCACTACAACCAATGACGATAACGTCGTCAATATACATAAAAGCCTGATTTGGTGAAATTCCTGAAAATGCTATTGACATCATACGAGAAAATGAGTTTGGTGCAATATTTAACCCGAAAGGTAAAACTTTCCAACGAAAAGCTCCTCGATCTGTACTGAAAGAAGTTACTTCTCTGGATTTAGGGTGAAGGGGTATTTGGTGAAAACCAGAAAAAAGATCTAAAGTTGAAAAGTATTTGGCTCTGCCAAGATTATCGAGTATGTCATCAACGCGTGCTAGTGGAAATTTGTCGGCTATGAGTTTTTTATTGACTGCTCTGAAATCTACGCACATACGATACGACTTTTTGCCTGTTGGATCTTTTTTCGGTACCAGAATTAAAGGACTGTTATAATTTGAAAAACTAGGTTCGATTAAATCATTCTGTAATAGGTTTTCGACTTGTTTATTGATTTCTTCGCGTTGTGTGTATGGCAAACGGTAATTTTTAATATAGACAGGAGTTTTGTCAGTTAGTCTAAGTTTTTGTTCGTAGAAATTATTCAGCGTCATTAAGTCGGTTTTTAATGCAAAAATATCAGAATATTTCAAACATAAATCAAGTAATTTCTTTTTAGCGTAAGAAGGCATTTGTGTTGCCAAAATTGATTTAAGCTCTTCTTACGTTTTGAATCGATAGGTGTATCATTTATTCGATAGACATTGAAGTTTTTAATGTCTTCAGTTTGAATATTGAAATCTTTTACATACTTGACCTCGTCGGTGGTGTTGATAACTTTTATTATTGGGTTTTTTGTATCAACGATATATTTTGCTGTGAAAACACCGTTACTAAGTTCCTGAGAATCAACAAAAACTGGACTTGTCGAATTTTTCAAACTAAAAACACGAAAAACTTCGCATCTTGGTGGAATTACAAGAGTGTTTGTTGAAGTGCTATGCAAAATTGAAACATTTACCTTTTCTGTCCCTTGTCCGAATGTAATTGTGTCATTAGCATAATTGATTATGCATTTGTTCGTTTTTAGAAAATCTTTCCCTATTATACCGTCCGAAGGAATATTAAAGTTGTCATTGACAACATGAAGAGTCAGAGGAAAAAATTTATTTGATGCGATTATACTTGTATTAACTGTTCCTATTGTCGTTACCGTGTCTGTTGTTACGCCTGTTATATTTATTACGTTACTATCGTCTACTTCTACATCGTTTGCCAAACTGGAAATTTTTATTAATGAAATGTCTGCCTGTGAATCTACTAGAAAAGAACATATTTTATGTGAATCGCTACAAGCGACTTCGACGAAATCGGAAAAATTTAAATTTAGACAATATATTGACTGAGAAGTATTTAGTCGAATTGCTCCTGCTCCCTCAGTGTTCGCGCCTGAGGGGCTTCGGCATTTAAAGAACGAACATTGGCTGAATTTCTAGAATTTGAACCCTGATTATTGGAATTTCTGTTATTTCCAGACCGATTATTATTGTTATTGTTGGAATTGCTATTTCCTCTATTATAATTGCGATTATAGCCTCTGTTATAATTGTGATTATTGCCTCTGTTATAATTGTTATTTCGGAAATTTGTATTAGTGTGTTGCCTATTTGCATTACCGTTAAATCGAAAATTACTATTGTTATTATATCTGAAATTACAGTTACTTCTAGAATTTCCACGGAAATTACTATATCTTATCGGATGTGACCGAAACGCTAACACTTGCCGTTCTTTAACTTCCTGTTTTCGCTCTATAATCACTTTCGCTACTACGTCCTTTGAATCTTTGTAGGTTGTTGACGCAAGGATTGATTTCACCATATCTGACCTACTATTTAATCTACAAACGCTAATGGTTTGTTCAACTGCCATCTCATGGGCTTTTGCCTTCGTCATACCTTCAATGATTAGACATCGCTCTAACGAGTCAGAAAGCTCTTCTACCTGCTTTGAAAATTCTGAAAAGTTGTTATTGGTTACTCTTAAGGCTGCAATTTTTCCCGCGACAACTTTCGAGTTGTCTGGCCTAATTTCACTACATAGCGCTTCTTTGATTTGGTTGACAGATTCTATATGCGTTGGTAGGGCTTCGCGAGCTTTGCCTTCGAGCTTGGATTTTAAAAATGCAATTAAAGTAGGAGTTAAGTTTTCGTTAGAGAATACTTCTATTAATTCAACTTTATTTATAAACGAGCCAAGTGCTAACGGGTCTCCACTGTAGTTGTCTCGCATAATCGAGGCACAAGTACTAATAAACGATTTTTTCTCCTCGATTGTGGCCATAGTTGTAACGTTAAGAATCGGAGTTAGAATAGAGAAACTAGAATTTGGAGTTACAGGCTGATCAGCAAATCCTAAAAAGTCTGCACTCAGGGATAATTTATAATTATGTTCACTTGTTAAGGTATTAGTTGACGATGAACTCGAAGATGAATCAGAATCTGAGTTATTGGAATCTATATCTTGCTCTAAGTTTGTGGAATCTAAATTTTGCTCTGAATTTTCGGGACTTGAATCTGGATTGGAATTTTTAGAAATAACCTTTCCGCTTCTTAGGTCCATACGTGTTGAAACGAATGGACGAAATATTAAAAAATTTTGTTGCAAGATATGTGGTATTTGTTTATGAAGATTGAATAGAAATTTAAAGGAAATTAAATTGGAACGAGTTGAGTTGGCTCAAAAGACAATTACGAAAGTATTCTTAAAGGAAATTTATGAAAATATTTTAAAAGAAGTTTGTGAAAGTATGTATTGTTGAAAGCTTTTAGATTATTTATTTTATTATTTTAGATTTTTTTAAATATAATATATAATGCAAAATAGTTTTGTAATTTTGAAGAGTATTGAAAAAATGTAATTTAAGTGAATTTGTTAAAAGTAGAAATATTTTATTTCGTCATACCAACTGTACCGCTGCTCTCTGCTTACTGCTCTGCTGCTGATGGCGTTGCTTGTGCTGATTACTCCCCGCTATATTGGGTCTCTTGTGGTTCCGTTATGAGCGTGGCTTGGCTAATGCCGTTTTTCCACTAAAAATGTATACCGTATTATGGTTCCGTTATGGGGCTGGCGTGGCCGCTGCCGTTTTTCGCCAAAAATTAAAAATGGTCGATTTTACTAATTTTAATGTCTGTAATTTTTGTATTAAAATTTTTCCATATGTATTTTGTTTTTTTTCCAAATGCTTCGACTGGTGACTATTCCATTCCACCATGCTTTAGTGATTTTATAGGTGTTTATGTATTTTTTTTGTAGATATTTTCCCAAATTTTTTAAAATTTTTTGTAGTGGTTTTTAATCTTTTGTAATTTTTGATTTTAAACTTTTTGTGTTATTTTAAACTTGTATTTCACGTAGATTTTGTAAATTTTTCCCAAATTTTTATATATATATTTTTGTAATAGTTTTTAATGTTTTATATTTTTTTGTAAGGATTTTTAAATGTTTTGTATTTTTTTTGTAACTAGCTTTTAAATTTTTGTATTTTTTTGTAGATTTTTGATTTTTTTATATTTTTTTTTAGGGTTTTTCTATATTTTGTATTTTTTTTGTAATTTTTCAAATTTTTATATTTTTTTTGTAATAGTTTTTAGTATTTTATACTTTTTTTGTAAATTTTTTGGTTTTAAACTTTTTTTTGGTAAATTTTTGATTTTATAACTTTGTGTGTATGTATGTGTATTTTTTGTAAGTTTTTCATTTTTTCATTATTTTTTTTTTAATTTTGTGCTGAGATTCTTTTTTTTCTTTCTTTAATTTAAGCACCCACGCCTGTTGGGAGGCTTGCCTCCTTTCGGCCTACCACCATTTTTACAGGGCTTCGGCCCACGGTCACGGTCGCCATGTGGCGGTTGGTTTTTCATCGCCAACCATTTCTTTTTACACTTTTTCATACTCACGCTTGCTCGTGGGTGTGCAGCCCACCCGCACTCACCAATTATTCTTTTATTGCATTGTGTTTTTTTCAATAGAATTTATTTAGTTTTTGTTTGTAATGTACATGTTCTTTTATTTAAACCTTTAACTTCCCTTTTTTTTTATTTGCACACTCAGGTTTAGTTTCACTAACTGTAATTTTTTGATTTTCAATTTAGTCCTTTACTTTTTGTACTTAAGGGTCGGCCGGTTCACTTCAACTCTCAACTCTAACTAACTAAACTAAAACTGCCGCTAACGCAACTATGTAGCTAGGCAGCTTTTCTTTACGTTGCTTAGCAACGATATTAATGATGGCGTCGAAAATAAATCATGGCGTCGATCAACGGCAGTTTCAACCAATCAGAAACTCTCCAAATTGCTCGACTCTAACAATTTTAGTGATGCCGAGTGCATTTGATGTATGGTTGCATCTTGGACATTTCCAAAGAGGGTTGCCATCTACAATTTATTTTAATGTATTTTAATTTGGCACTACACCGGCAGACGTTGTCCTGCCCTAAATTTGGCATATCTGCATACATTTTAATAAGCTTTTTCCGTCTGGCTCTTCCTCACTTTTTCCTAATACTTTTATTCACTCCTCCCTCCGTCTTTTTCGCTTCACCTATCTCCATCTTCGTCTCATTCTGTCTCTTTCTCAATCTCCTTCTCTCTTTTCTATTCTCTCAATTTCTTCTCATTCTTATCCTCTACACAACTAAAGACTCTCCCGAATTAAAAAAATGTCATAGTACCTCAAAATCGCGGCCCCCTCAGGGGCTCTAGGGACTCCCTTTGGGTCGACGGGGGGTAAAGTTACAAGGTCGGTTCTGCCGATGGTACCCCCCACCCCCTGCCCCCGGCCTATTGGGCAGCCCTAACACATATTCCAGGGACTCCCTTTGGTCGACGGGGGGTAAAGTTACAAGGTCGGTCCTGCCGATGGTACTTAACCTACCGGCCTATTGGGCAACCCTAATATTTTGTCATCATCTCATCTGAGTAAGACGGGGCTCACCCCATCCACCACCATCTCTCTCTCCCTCTCCTGGATTCAAGGTTGTGGATATTTTAGCCTGAGAGCCGCGTGTATGTGTGTGTTCGAAATCAAAGCATTAATTTACTGTGTATTTATTTAGGTGGGGGAAGTGGGACCTCCATCCGACTCTGGATTGACTTGAGCATACTTCAGCCTTTGACCAAACCCACCTCGTAACGGTTTATAACTCAACTAAGTTGGATTGTAATTAAAACAACTCAACTCCGTTTGGTATTACACGTTATTTCAGTTGAAGTTGAATTGATGTTGCCAACCTTAAAAGTGATGATTTGACAGATAAATTAACAGCTGATCAATTTGTGGCGGAAATTTTAGCATTTTCAAAAGTGTTTTTTTTTACTAATACCAAAATGATATTAGCTTAGATTTACATATTTTATAACGACGAAAATGTTGGTGACAAAATTGCTATGTCACGAATACCGAAAAAATTCGCTTGATCATTCCAATCCCTTGGAACTACTAAGCACCAAGTAAGAAAACGCGACAAATGATGAGCTCCTAATAAAGTTATTTTGCAGATTTGTAAGTTATTTTCGGTTAAGTAATGAAGCATTTTGATCCTTAAAATTATGCACTACACTCCGACTGTCTTGAAAGATAAAAAATTTTCAATGGTCATGGGTCCAAAACGCATCTTTTAACACCCCTTCCGATAATTTTGGACGAATTTTAGCAGTTGTGAGCTAAAGTAAAGAATTACCAAATTTTAGCTCGTTCAAAAAATATTTACGAAAAACCGAAAAATAACCCCGGAGGTGGGATCCATAGTATTTTTACGCAGAACACCTTTCTGCATTGGCGGCCTTTGGCCGCGCTTATAAAAAATTACCCTGGGTAGCTTCAACACCGGTTTGGAGACCAAAACTATATCCGCTCAAAACACTTATGTTCACAATTTTTTTGTGGGTACGACAACATTACAACAACCACATGAAAATCGCCAACTTCAAATATCTCCGGACACAAATAAAATTTTTCTGGTAAAAGTCTAGTTGAGGGGTCGAATGCTAGTACGCGTAAAAAATATCGGGAGAAGTGTCAGAAGATGCGTATTGACCTCGAAAACAATACTCCGAAGGCGGAAAAGAATAATTGTATCTCTGTCCGGAGATATTTGCAGTTGAAGTTGGCGATTTTCATGTGGTTGTTGTTGTACCCACAAAAAAAAATATAATAATAATAATTACACAATACAGGGAGTTGATTAAACAAGTAAGGAAGTCTAAGTTCGGGTGAAACCGAACATTACATACACAGCTTTACACTTGAAATGCTATTGTTGTTTGTTTTGTGTACTTAATAGTGTTACAAGGCTGCGTATTAATACATATACATATGGTTCTATTCTGAACTAATTTTCGTTTAAATGAAGCAAAGAGGATACAAAGGCTAACACCGATGACCTTGAGCGGGTAATAATGCAGTTTTCCTTCAGATATGGGGATTTTCCTACTGTTTATTTTAAAATAAAGATATAACAGAACAATAAACATAAACACACAAGTGCCGTTGTACTAAAAAGCGTTATTACAAAAAAAGGGATGGTAGGGGCGGTGCGAAGGTTCCGATCGTGGAGGGGTGAATCTTACTGGTATGGCGACTGATCTCGAAAAATTGCCGACTCTTTGTATAGTAATAATAATGGATTAAAAATGAGTTCAGGTGAGTGTGTATCCGAGGGTACTTAAGAATTTTAGCGTATTTGGAAAACTAAAAGGCCTCTTACACGATATTTATTTGTTATATGTATATGTCACTTTTTACGTATGAAAACCAACATACCGTGTAAACGCAAAATAAATTTTCTTTTGTACAAGTCAGGAAACTTCACATACGAAATAGAAACGTTTCTATTTTTATCTGACACATAACTAGAATATGCTGTTCTTTAATTTGTGGACTTAAATTTTTTTTGGATTTATTTATTTATTGGGAGAAAGAAAGCAACCAAACTGAACTGCTAAAATCGTTGGAAGTCATAAGACATTACGTGAGTGTAGAAAAAGTGGCAGTATAAAATGTTTGAAGAAGATAAAACAAAGTAATTTCAATGGGCGCTTATGTTCAGCGAAGAAATCTGATTGTTCTTTATTCAGAAATACTTTCTCTTTTATAGTAAAATGACTTACAATACTATTACAATATTTGCATACAATACTTACACACTAAGAATAACTACATTCTATTTCTATATACCAAGTCAGCAAAATATTCATATTACTTAACTATGTAATAATATTTGGGCAGTCGCATTGACAAACCGACGCTGTCGATCAATCATGCTGATCGATACGTGAGCTGGTCAGTGTGACGCATACGGGTTAAACAACTGTAAACGGATACGGCTTCCCGCTGGGTTCAATATAACTTATCTATGCCGCTATGACTATGACGCTATGAGTTATTTGCGTGTGGTCGAAAGTGAAATTCATTTGGTTGTGCATTACAAACTAGACTCATTCTGGCATTTACATAAATACAAATACCTTGTCTTGTGGTAATGCCACAGCAGGTAAGATGTACAAACCATATCGTGTACAAAAACCTTAAATAAACATGAAACAATTTCTGACAAAATCGCAATATGTTACCGAATGAATTAAAAATTACAGTGATTGTTTACTCTTCTTTTATTTTCGTCATATAAAATGTTTTACAAAATTAAATACATACTAAAAAGATACCATTTTCACAAGAATCAAAATAATTGTAGAAAGAAAATTTTTTCACGAGAAATGGAAGAATTAAATTCAAATTTTGACTCTGCGATGTTTTAGTAAGGACCATTTTTGAAAAACTTCACAAAGGTCAATTTCATGTACTTTATCTTTTGAAGAGAAAAGTAGCATCAACGAATTTAAACGATCATCTCCCATTGTTGTGCGCAAATGGTCGAAAACTATTTTCAATTTACTGAAGGAACGTTCACACGATGCTGACGTCAAAGGAACAGTCAAAATATAACGAACCAGTTTGTATGCTAAGGGGGTAATTCGTTTTAACTTCAATGCTACCGTGGAAATATCTTCGAACGATTTACAACCTTGACAACAGTTAAAAAGATTTTGTAACTCACAAAGCAAACATTCGATATCTTCCTTGAAGAATCCGGGTTCCAATTGTACAATAGAGTTTATCAAATCCATCGTAACATTGTTTCTGTCTGCTGGAATTCTAAACATTTCCTGAATGGGTTTGAACGTTGACAAACTTTCTTGTAACTTTTCTTGGATGCAACTTGTGAAAACTTGAAGGACAATTTTAAATTCTTTTCTATAAAATGTTTCAAATTAGAAAATTGTAGCAGATTCCAGATTTTCGTAAAATTTTTTTGGCACACGTCGCGTTCTGTGATGCTTTGAAAAGTCCTTTTCGGGGCTTATCTGCCACTTTCGAGCAAAGGAAACCGAACTCGCAATTAAATCGTTAATTTGAATATCATCGTTCATCTGCTGAAATGACGCTGATGTGATTTGAATCAACAATAATGCATCGATGATGTTTAATTCTTCAGCTTCCAAACTTTCTGTCAAATTTTTAACTTTGAACATTACATTTTTGCAAAAAAATAAAGAGCTTATAAAATCGAAATCCAACAATTTTTTTAACAAGCCTGAAGCTAGCGTACGTGAATTGCTGTCAACATTTTCGGAATCTTTCTTTCTAATTTCAAGAGCATGAATGATGCCTTCGAAAGAAATCCATATAGCTTTGACTGTTTCTGCCCGAGCAGTCCATCGTGTTTTTTACAAATTCTTCAACTGCAATGAATTTTCAATATTACGTAACTCTTCACGCAATCTCATGAAACGTTTCGTACTTCCAGAAGAAAAAAAACGTACAAAGCTTCTAAAACATTGAAAAATTCTTTAATCAAACAGCTTGCATTGAATTATGCTTCTACAAATATGTTGATTCTATGAGCATGACATGGAATATAGGGAACACGTTTTTCACATTTTTCCGATAATTTTGCTGCCTGCCTTTAAACTTTCCAGACATGTTTTTTGCAAAATCATACGATTGAAAAACAATGTTTTTTGTGGAAATTCCCATCGAATGAAGAGTTGTTACAATTTTTCCTAATTTTTTAGTCTGGACATTATCCATCTTCAAAACCCCTTCAACAGGTACAATTCCTTTATTTGTTTGATGCGCATACCGAATATTGACAGCTAATCGATCTTGATGTGACACGTCTGGAATAGTATCAGCCATGACAGAAAATATCCCCTTCGTTGACAATGGCCTTTTCAGTTCCATTCCCTAATAAATCGATGAATTCATTTTGAGTCACGTTACTGAGGTAAGATGTGGTCTTTTGGAGGTTTCATCCAACCATTTTTTAACCAGTGCACAATGCCGGGAAATTAAATTAACAATCTGTTGAAAATTTCCATCATTGTTTACTGGTGAATCTTTGTGACCACGTAAAGCGAGACCTTGCCTTCCGAGAGTCCTCGCAACATCGAATAAAACCCGCAAGTCCTTTGAATGATACTCTTTTTCTTGTACTGCTTTAATTTTGTTGTCCCTGATGGATCTATCTATTAATATATCAACATGGACCCCTTCGTTGATAAAATTGGAATAATCACTTAGAGCTGCGTTGTGAGATTCGGAAGTGAAGTGCTGAAGTAGTTTCCCTTTTTTATCTTGACCACGACTTTTCATTTTATGCCACTAGCGGACTCCTACTGATACCAATTCTGAACTAGCATTACATCTCCCTAGCCCTTCAGGAAATAAAATGCAAGCAAAACGAAAAGCTGCATCTTTATGGGGACTATATTTCAAAAAAGAAAATTTTTCATACCAAACTGTATTAAATCGACGTTGTTTGTTAGTGGGAATATCTGTATTGGTCGGATAAATGTCAAGTTTCGGTTGATATGGACCGAGAGAACTCAAATATTTACGTTCATTACTGGATGATATTTTATTTCGTCGACCGTGGTCATGATCGATTAGAACGTCATTCCCAATAGTCAAATTGAAATTTGTAGACGACAGCTTTTCATTTTCCTTTTTTGCAAATAGCAATAGCTCACCACTTTCTTTGTTGATGTTTGTTAAACAGTCGATCACATCGACGAACAATGCTTTTAAATTCGGCACTGACTCGTCCTTTACTCTACTTAGAACGTCATTCGTTCGTTCAAAATTCTTTAGGAATTCAGCAACCTTGCCGGAAATATCTACCCAATTGCAATTTTTCTCATCTTGTTCTGATAGTAATGTTGATGGGAGTTCTGGTGTTCCTTGTGGCGACATTGACGATTGTAAATGAAGCAAATCTGGGGACGGTAGTTATGGCGGTATTGATGAAGATGATACAGGTGGAGACATCGCTCGATGGATATTAGTCTGCAGCGAGGGAACTGGAGATATAATGGTTGAGCGTTCAGTGATTTGAAGTGCACCTTTTGAATGTGATTCTGAGGTAACTTCTTGTGTATCAGAATGAATGGGATCAGCATTCTTCGCTTTCGGTGATGGAGTTGAAAAATGGCCAAACGACGATACCTGACGTTCTCGTTTAGAAGCCTCAAATGGATTTATTGGAGCTCCGACATGTTTGACTTTGACGTATTGACCATTATGTTTGTATTTTTCATGACGCGATTTGTAGTCATCGTCAAATTGATTTCCGCATTCTTCGCATTCTACTTTTATTCTCTTTCGCGGCGGTTGCTTGGACATTTTAATAAAATCTGCAAATATATATATAACTCCGTGTTTGCCAACCTTTTTATGCTATATATATATATATATATATATATATATATTAGAAAATGTCCAACCAATTTTTCTCACTTTTCAATTTAATGTGAAACACTTCGAACTAAGTGCAGGGATACTCCAAATGAAATCAACCAGGGCTAAACCCCAATCTTCTTTATTGTTTCTCGGAGTTTTGCGTACACAAAATAGACTTTCATATATTATTAGAAGCGATAAAACGTCTTCTTTTCAGGGACGTCAAACTCTTTTTCATACAGCAACCAAAAATAAAGTTATGGGCCAATATATGCCTTCACCTATGGAAAAGGGGTTTTTGGCCCCTAAATCCAGATTTCGGGGGTTTTTTGGAAATTCTGAGTATGCAGTTTTTGTATGTCGGACTAGACCTACAACGTGAGGTATGTCTCGCAAATATTACTTTTTTAGTGTCACACAGAGTTATTGATTTGGTTTTGCCTTGTTACTAGCACTACCGAATTTGGAGCTATTTTAAATTTTAAGCCTTTTTTAGGTCACTTACCATCAAATACCCACGAATTTTATTTTGGGAATATAATAGTATGTTTTATTTTCTTTAAAACGAGACCACTTCGAGTTTTGTTTTGGAAAGTTATTAGCATTCATAAAAAAGACTATACTGAGAAAAAGAAACCTAAAATATCAACTTTAAAGGGTGAAAAAACATATTTTAACAATACTTACGTTACTTTCAACATGATATTAGGAATTTTGGTAAAATTTCACATCAGAGCTGTAAGTTTGATAGCTTTAACTTAAACAACAACTTCACAATGGGCTTTTTACTGAAAAATACCTTGCGCCATTGAATTTAGAAAAAATAAATCGGCCGAAAACATAAAATTTTAAAAAATTCATAAAAATGGAACTAAAGTGAATTTGACAAAACTAAAAAATACGGGTTGTTATATTATTTACAACATATATGGACAAATATAACAACCCGTATTTTTTAGTTTTGTCAAATTCACTTTAGTTCCATTTTTATGAATTTTTTTAAATTTTATGTTTTCGGCCGATTTATTTTTTCTAAATTCAATGGCGCAAGGTATTTTTCAGAAAAAAGCCCATTGTGAAGTTGTTGTTTAAGTTAAAGCTATCAAACTTACAGCTCTGATGTGAAATTTTACCAAAATTCCTAATATCATGTTGAAAGTAACGTAAGTATTGTTAAAATATGTTTTTTCACCCTTTAAAGTTGATATTTTAGGTTTCTTTTTCTCAGTATAGTCTTTTTTATGAATGCTAATAACTTTTTCTAAGTTTCCAAAACAAAACTCGAAGAGGTCTCGTTTTAAAGAAAATAAAACATACTATTATATTCCCAAAATAAAATTCGTGGGTATTTGATGGTAAGTGACCTAAAAAAGGCTTAAAATTTAAAATAGCTCCAAATTCGGTAGTGCTAGTAACAAGGCAAAACCAAATCAATAACTCTGTGTGACACTAAAAAAGTAATATTTGCGAGACATACCTCACGTTGTAGGTCTAGTCCGACATACAAAAACTGCATACTCAGAATTTCCAAAAAACCCCCGAAATCTGGATTTAGGGGCCAAAAACCCCTTTTCCATAGGTGAAGGCATATATTGGCCCATAACTTTATTTTTGGTTGCTGTATGAAAAAGAGTTTGACGTCCCTGAAAAGAAGACGTTTTATCGCTTCTAATAATATATGAAAGTCTATTTTGTGTACGCAAAACTCCGAGAAACAATAAAGAAGATTGGGGTTTAGCCCTGGTTGATTTCATTTGGAGTATCCCTGCACTTAGTTCGAAGTGTTTCACATTAAATTGAAAAGTGAGAAAAATTGGTTGGACATTTTCTAATATATATATATATATATATATATATATATAGCATAAAAAGGTTGGCAAACACGGAGTTATATATATATTTGCAGATTTTATTAAAATGTCCAAGCAACCGCCGCGAAAGAGAATAAAAGTAGAATGCGAAGAATGCGGAAATCAATTTGACGATGACTACAAATCGCGTCATGAAAAATACAAACATAATGGTCAATACGTCAAAGTCAAACATGTCGGAGCTCCAATAAATCCATTTGAGGCTTCTAAACGAGAACGTCAGGTATCGTCGTTTGGCCATTCTTCAACTCCATCACCGAAAGCGAAGAATGCTGATCCCATTCATTCTGATACACAAGAAGTTACCTCAGAATCACATTCAAAAGGTGCACTTCAAATCACTGAACGCTCAACCATTATATCTCCAGTTCCCTCGCTGCAGACTAATATCCATCGAGCGATGTCTCCACCTGTATCATCTTCATCAATACCGCCATAACTACCGTCCCCAGATTTGCTTCATTTACAATCGTCAATGTCGCCACAAGGAACACCAGAACTCCCATCAACATTGCTATCAGAACAAGATGAGAAAAATTGCAATTGGGTAGATATTTCCGGCAAGGTTGCTGAATTCCTAAAGAATTTTGAACGAACGAATGACGTTCTAAGTAGAGTAAAGGACGAGTCAGTGCCGAATTTAAAAGCATTGTTCGTCGATGTGATCGACTGTTTAACAAACATCAACAAAGAAAGTGGTGAGCTATTGCTATTTGCAAAAAAGGAAAATGAAAAGCTGTCGTCTACAAATTTCAATTTGACTATTGGGAATGACGTTCTAATCGATCATGACCACGGTCGACGAAATAAAATATCATCCAGTAATGAACGTAAATATTTGAGTTCTCTCGGTCCATATCAACCGAAACTTGACATTTATCCGACCAATACAGATATTCCCACTAACAAACAACGTCGATTTAATACAGTTTGGTATGAAAAATTTTCTTTTTTGGAATATAGTCCCCATAAAGATGCAGCTTTTCGTTTTGCTTGCATTTTATTTCCTGATGGGCTAGGGAGATGTAATGCTAGTTCAGAATTGGTATCAGTAGGAGTCCGCTAGTGGCATAAAATGAAAAGTCGTGGTCAAGATAAAAAAGGGAAACTACTTCAGCACTTCACTTCCGAATCTCACAACGCAGCTCTAAGTGATTATTCCAATTTTATCAACGAAGGGGTCCATGTTGATATCTTAATAGATAGATCCATCAGGGACAACAAAATTAAAGCAGTACAAGAAAAAGAGTATCATTCAAAGGACTTGCGGGTTTTATTCGATGTTGCGAGGACTCTCGGAAGGCAAGGTCTCGCTTTACGTGGTCACAAAGATTCACCAGTAAACAATGATGGAAATTTTCAACAGATTGTTAATTTAATTTCCCGGCATTGTGCACTGGTTAAAAAATGGTTGGATGAAACCTCCAAAAGACCACATCTTACCTCAGTAACGTGACTCAAAATGAATTCATCGATTTATTAGGGAATGGAACTGAAAAGGCCATTGTCAACGAAGGGGATATTTTCTGTCATGGCTGATACTATTCCAGACGTGTCACATCAAGATCGATTAGCTGTCAATATTCGGTATGCGCATCAAACAAATAAAGGAATTGTACCTGTTGAAGGGGTTTTGAAGATGGATAATGTCCAGACTAAAAAATCAGGAAAAATTGTAACAACTCTTCATTCGATGGGAATTTCCACAAAAAACATTGTTTTTCAATCGTATGATTTTGCAAAAAACATGTCTGGAAAGTTTAAAGGCAGGCAGCAAAATTATCGGAAAAATGTGAAAAACGTGTTCCCTATATTCCATGTCATGCTCATAGAATCAACATATTTGTAGAAGCATAATGCAATGCAAGCTGTTTGATTAAAGAATTTTTCAATGTTTTAGAAGCTTTGTACGTTTTTTTTCTTCTGGAAGTACGAAACGTTTCATGAGTTTGCGTGAAGAGTTACGTAATATTGAAAATTCATTGCAGTTGAAGAATTTGTAAAAAACACGATGGACTGCTCGGGCAGAAACAGTCAAAGCTATATGGATTTCTTTCGAAGGCATCATTCATGCTCTTGAAATTAGAAAGAAAGATTCCGAAAATGTTGACAGCAATTCACGTACGCTAGCTTCAGGCTTGTTAAAAAAATTGTTGGATTTCGATTTTATAAGCTCTTTATTTTTTTGCAAAAATGTAATGTTCAAAGTTAAAAATTTGACAGAAAGTTTGGAAGCTGAAGAATTAAACATCATCGATGCATTATTGTTGATTCAAATCACATCAGCGTCATTTCAGCAGATGAACGATGATATTCAAATTAACGATTTAATTGCGAGTTCGGTTTCCTTTGCTCGAAAGTGGCAGATAAGCCCCGAAAAGGACTTTTCAAAGCATCACAGAACGCGACGTGTGCCAAAAAAATTTTACGAAAATCTGGAATCTGCTACAATTTTCTAATTTGAAACATTTTATAGAAAAGAATTTAAAATTGTCCTTCAAGTTTTCACAAGTTGCATCCAAGAAAAGTTACAAGAAAGTTTGTCAACGTTCAAACCCATTCAGGAAATGTTTAGAATTCCAGCAGACAGAAACAATGTTACGATGGATTTGATAAACTCTATTGTACAATTGGAACCCGGATTCTTCAAGGAAGATATCGAATGTTTGCTTTGTGAGTTACAAAATCTTTTTAACTGTTGTCAAGGTTGTAAATCGTTCGAAGATATTTCCACGGTAGCATTGAAGTTAAAACGAATTACCCCCTTAGCATACAAACTGGTTCGTTATATTTTGACTGTTCCTTTGACGTCAGCATCGTGTGAACGTTCCTTCAGTAAATTGAAAATAGTTTTCGACCATTTGCGCACAACAATGGGAGATGATCGTTTAAATTCGTTGATGCTACTCTTCTCTTCAAAAGATAAAGTACATGAAATTGACCTTTGTGAAGTTTTTCAAAAATGGTCCTTACTAAAACATCGCAGAGTCAAAATTTGAATTTAATTCTTCCATTTCTCGTGAAAAAATTTTCTTTCTACAATTATTTTGATTCTTGTGAAAATGGTATCTTTTTAGTATGTATTTAATTTTGTAAAACATTTTATATGACGAAAATAAAAGAAGAGTAAACAATCACTGTGATTTTTAATTCATTCGGTAACATATTGCGATTTTGTCAGAAATTGTTTCATGTTTATTTAAGGTTTTTGTACACGATATGGTTTGTACATCTTACCTGCTGTGGCATTACCACAAGACAAGGTATTTGTATTTATGTAAATGCCAGAATGAGTCTAGTTTGTAATGCACAACCAAATGAATTTCACTTTCGACCACACGCAAATAACTCATAGCGTCATAGTCATAGCGGCATAGATAAGTTATATTGAACCCAGCGGGAAGCCGTATCCGTTTACAGTTGTTTAACCCGTATGCGTCACACTGACCAGCTCACGTATCGATCAGCATAATTGATCGACAGCGTCGGTTTGTCAATGCGACTGCCCAAATATTATTACATAGTTAAGTAATATGAATATTTTGCTGACTTGGTATATAGAAATAGAATGTAGTTATTCTTAGTGTGTAAGTATTGTATGCAAATATTGTAATAGTATTGTAAGTCATTTTACTATAAAAGAGAAAGTATTTCTGAATAAAGAACAATCAGATTTCTTCGCTGAACATAAGCGCCCATTGAAATTACTTTGTTTTATCTTCTTCAAACATTTTATATTGCCACTTTTTCTACACTCACGTAATGTCTTATGACTTCCAACGATTTTAGCAGTTCAGTTTGGCTGCTTTCTTTCTCCCAATAAATAAATAAATCCAAAAAAAATTTAAGTCCACAAATTAAAGAACAGCATATTCTAGTTATGTGTCAGATAAAAATAGAAACGTTTCTATTTCGTATGTGAAGTTTCCTGACTTGTACAAAAGAAAATTTATTTTGCGTTTACACGGTATGTTGGTTTTCATACGTAAAAAGTGACATATACATATAACAAATAAATATCGTGTAAGAGGCCTTTTAGTTTTCCAAATACGCTAAAATTCTTAAGTACCCTCGGATACACACTCACCTGAACTCATTTTTAATCCATTATTATTACTATACAAAGAGTCGGCAATTTTTCGAGATCAGTCGCCATACCAGTAAGATTCACCCCTCCACGATCGGAACCTTCGCACCGCCCCTACCATCCCTTTTTTTGTAATAACGCTTTTTAGTACAACGGCACTTGTGTGTTTATGTTTATTGTTCTGTTATATCTTTATTTTAAAATAAACAGTAGGAAAATCCCCATATCTGAAGGAAAACTGCATTATTACCCGCTCAAGGTCATCGGTGTTAGCCTTTGTATCCTCTTTGCTTCATTTAAACGAAAATTAGTTCAGAATAGAACCATATGTATATGTATTAATACGCAGCCTTGTAACACTATTAAGTACACAAAACAAACAACAATAGCATTTCAAGTGTAAAGCTGTGTATGTGATGTTCGGTTTCACCCGAACTTAGACTTCCTTACTTGTTTAATCAACTCCCTGTATTGTGTAATTATTATTATTATATTTTTTTTGTGGGTACAACAACAACCACATGAAAATCGCCAACTTCAACTGCAAATATCTCCGGACAGAGATACAATTTTTCTTTTCCGCCTTCGGAGTATTGTTTTCGAGGTCAATACGCATCTTCTGACACTTCTCCCGATATTTTTTACGCGTACTAGCATTCGACCCCTCAACTAGACTTTTACCAGAAAAATTTTATTTGTGTCCGGAGATATTTGAAGTTGGCGATTTTCATGTGGTTGTTGTAATGTTGTCGTACCCACAAAAAAATTGTGAACATAAGTGTTTTGAGCGGATATAGTTTTGGTCTCCAAACCGGTGTTGAAGCTACCCAGGGTAATTTTTTATAAGCGCGGCCAAAGGCCGCCAATGCAGAAAGGTGTTCTGCGTAAAAATACTATGGATCCCACCTCCGGGGTTATTTTTCGGTTTTTCGTAAATATTTTTTGAACGAGCTAAAATTTGGTAATTCTTTACTTTAGCTCACAACTGCTAAAATTCGTCCAAAATTATCGGAAGGGGTGTTAAAAGATGCGTTTTGGACCCATGACCATTGAAAATTTTTTATCTTTCAAGAGAGTCGGAGTGTAGTGCATAATTTTAAGGATCAAAATGCTTCATTACTTAACCGAAAATAACTTACAAATCTGCAAAATAACTTTATTAGGAGCTCATCATTTGTCGCGTTTTCTTACTTGGTGCTTAGTAGTTCCAAGGGATTGGAATGATCAAGCGAATTTTTTCGGTATTCGTGACATAGCAATTTTGTCACCAACATTTTCGTCGTTATAAAATATGTAAATCTAAGCTAATATCATTTTGGTATTAGTAAAAAAAAACACTTTTGAAAATGCTAAAATTTCCGCCACAAATTGATCAGCTGTTAATTTATCTGTCAAATCATCACTTTTAAGGTTGGCAACATCAATTCAACTTCAACTGAAATAACGTGTAATACCAAACGGAGTTGAGTTGTTTTAATTACAATCCAACTTAGTTGAGTTATAAACCGTTACGAGGTGGGTTTGGTCAAAGGCTGAAGTATGCTCAAGTCAATCCAGAGTCGGATGGAGGTCCCACTTCCCCCACCTAAATAAATACACAGTAAATTAGTGCTTTGATTTCGAACACACACATACACGCGGCTCTCAGGCTAAAATATCCACAACCTTGAATCCAGGAGAGAGAGAGAGAGATGGTGGTGGATGGGGTGAGCCCCGTCTTACTCAGATGAGATGATGACAAAATATTAGGGTTGCCCAATAGGCCGGTAGGTTAAGTACCATCGGCAGGACCGACCTTGTAACTTTACCCCCCGTCGACCAAAGGGAGTCCCTGGAATATGTGTTAGGGCTGCCCAATAGGCCGGGGGCAGGGGGTGGGGGGTACCATCGGCAGAACCGACCTTGTAACTTTACCCCCCGTCGACCCAAAGGGAGTCCCTAGAGCCCCTGAGGGGGCCGCGATTTTGAGGTACTATGACATTTTTTTAATTCGGGAGAGTCTTTAGTTGTGTAGAGGATAAGAATGAGAAGAAATTGAGAGAATAGAAAAGAGAGAAGGAGATTGAGAAAGAGACAGAATGAGACGAAGATGGAGATAGGTGAAGCGAAAAAGACGGAGGGAGGAGTGAATAAAAGTATTAGGAAAAAGTGAGAGGGGGGAGGGAAGAGCCAGACGGAAAAAGCTTATTAAAATGTATGCAGATATGCCAAATTTAGGGCAGGACAACGTCTGCCGGTGTAGTGCCAAATTAAAATACATTAAAATAAATTGTAGATGGCAACCCTCTTTGGAAATGTCCAAGATGCAACCATACATCAGATTCACTCGGCATCACTAAAATTGTTAGAGTCGAGCAATTTGGAGAGTTTCTGATTGGTTGAAACTGCCGTTGATCGACGCCATGATTTATTTTCGACGCCATCATTAATATCGTTGCTAAGCAACGTAAAGAAAAGCTGCCTAGCTACATAGTTGCGTTAGCGGCAGTTTTAGTTTAGTTAGTTAGAGTTGAGAGTTGAAGTGAACCGGCCGACCCTTAAGTACAAAAAGTAAAGGACTAAATTGAAAATCAAAAAATTACAGTTAGTGAAACTAAACCTTAGTGAGCAAATAAAAAAAAAGGGAAGTTAAAGGTTTAAATAAAAGAACATGTACATTACAAACAAAAACTAAATAAATTCTATTGAAAAAAACACAATGCAATAAAAGAATAATTGGTGAGTGCGGGTGGTTGTTTGTGTGCGCATTGGGCTGCACACCCACGAGCAAGCGTGAGTATGAAAAAGTGTAAAAAGAAATGGTTGGCGATGAAAAACCAACCGCCACATGGCGACCGTGACCGTGGGCCGAAGCCCTGTAAAAATGGTGGTAGGCCGAAAGGAGGCAAGCCTCCCAACAGGCGTGGGTGCTTAAATTAAAGAAAGAAAAAAAAGAATCTCAGCACAAAATTAAAAAAAAAAATAATGGAAAAATGAAAAATTTACAAAAAATACACATACATACACACAAAGTTATAAAATCAAAAATTTACCAAAAAAAAGTTTAAAACCAAAAAATTTACAAAAAAAGTATAAAATACTAAAAACTATTACAAAAAAAATATAAAAATTTGAAAAATTACAAAAAAAATACAAAATATAGAAAAACCCTAAAAAAAAATATAAAAAAAATCAAAAATCTACAAAAAAATACAAAAATTTAAAAGCCAGTTACAAAAAAAAATACAAAACATTAAAAATTCTTACAAAAAAATATAAAACATTAAAAACTATTACAAAAATATATATATAAAAATTTGGGAAAAATTTACAAAATCTACATGAAATACAAGTTTAAAATAACACAAAAAGTTTAAAATCAAAAATTACAAAAGATTAAAAACCACTACAAAAAATTTTAAAAAATTTGGGAAAATATCTACAAAAAAAATACATAAACACCTATAAAATCACTAAAGCATGGTGGAATGGAATAGTCACCAGTCGAAGCATTTGGAAAAAAAACAAAATACATATGGAAAAATTTTAATACAAAAATTACAGACATTAAAATTAGTAAAATCGACCATTTTTAATTTTTGGCGAAAAACGGCAGCGGCCACGCCAGCCCCATAACGGAACCATAATACGGTATACATTTTTAGTGGAAAAACGGCATTAGCCAAGCCACGCTCATAACGGAACCACAAGAGACCCAATATAGCGGGGAGTAATCAGCACAAGCAACGCCATCAGCAGCAGAGCAGTAAGCAGAGAGCAGCGGTACAGTTGGTATGACGAAATAAAATATTTCTACTTTTAACAAATTCACTTAAATTACATTTTTTCAATACTCTTCAAAATTACAAAACTATTTTGCATTATATATTATATTTAAAAAAATCTAAAATAATAAAATAAATAATCTAAAAGCTTTCAACAATACATACTTTCACAAACTTCGTTTAAAATATTTTCATAAATTTCCTTTAAGAATACTTTCGTAATTTTCTTTTGAGCCAACTCAACTCGTTCCAATTTAATTTCCTTTAAATTTCTATTCAATCTTCATAAACAAATACCACATATCTTGCAACAAAATTTTTTAATATTTCGTCCATTCGTTTCAACACGTATGGACCTAAGAAGCGGAAAGGTTATTTCTAAAAATTCCAATCCAGATTCAAGTCCCGAAAATTCAGAGCAAAATTTAGATTCCACAAACTTAGAGCAAGATATAGATTCCAATAACTCAGATTCTGATTCATCTTCGAGTTCATCGTCAACTAATACCTTAACAAGTGAACATAATTATAAATTATCCCTGAGTGCAGACTTTTTAGGATTTGCTGATCAGCCTGTAACTCCAAATTCTAGTTTCTCTATTCTAACTCCGATTCTTAACGTTACAACTATGGCCACAATCGAGGAGAAAAAATCGTTTATTAGTACTTGTGCCTCGATTATGCGAGACAACTACAGTGGAGACCCGTTAGCACTTGGCTCGTTTATAAATAAAGTTGAATTAATAGAAGTATTCTCTAACGAAAACTTAACTCCTACTTTAATTGCATTTTTAAAATCCAAGCTCGAAGGCAAAGCTCGCGAAGCCCTACCAACGCATATAGAATCTGTCAACCAAATCAAAGAAGCGCTATGTAGTGAAATTAGGCCAGACAACTCGAAAGTTGTCGCGGGAAAAATTGCAGCCTTAAGAGTAACCAATAACAACTTTTCAGAATTTTCAAAGCAGGTAGAAGAGCTTTCTGACTCGTTAGAGCGATGTCCAATCATTGAAGGTATGACGAAGGCAAAAGCCCATGAGATGGCAGTTGAACAAACCATTAGCGTTTGTAGATTAAATAGTAGGTCAGATATGGTGAAATCAATCCTTGCGTCAACAACCTACAAAGATTCAAAGGACGTAGTAGCGAAAGTGATTATAGAGCGAGAACAGGAAGTTAAAGAACGGCAAGTGTTAGCGTTTCGGTCACATCCGATAAGATATAGTAATTTCCGTGGAAATTCTAGAAGTAACTGTAATTTCAGATATAATAACAATAGTAATTTTCGATTTAACGGTAATGCAAATAGGCAACACACTAATACAAATTTCCGAAATAACAATTATAACAGAGGCAATAATCACAATTATAACAGAGGCTATAATAGCAATTATAATAGAGGAAATAGCAATTCCAACAATAACAATAATAATCGGTCTGGAAATAACAGAAATTCCAATAATCAGGGTTCAAATTCTAGAAATTCAGCCAATGTTCGTTCTTTAAATGCCGAAGCCCCTCAGGCGCGAACACTGAGGGAGCAGGAGCAATTCGACTAAATACTTCTCAGTCAATATATTGTCTAAATTTAAATTTTTCCGATTTCGTCGAAGTCGCTTGTAGCGATTCACATAAAATATGTTCTTTTCTAGTAGATTCACAGGCAGACATTTCATTAATAAAAATTTCCAGTTTGGCAAACGATGTAGAAGTAGACGATAGTAACGTAATAAATATAACAGGCGTAACAACAGACACGGTAACGACAATAGGAACAGTTAATACAAGTATAATCGCATCAAATAAATTTTTTCCTCTGACTCTTCATGTTGTCAATGACAACTTTAATATTCCTTCGGACGGTATAATAGGGAAAGATTTTCTAAAAACGAACAAATGCATAATCAATTATGCTAATGACACAATTACATTCGGACAAGGGACAGAAAAGGTAAATGTTTCAATTTTGCATAGCACTTCAACAAACACTCTTGTAATTCCACCAAGATGCGAAGTTTTTCGTGTTTTTAGTTTGAAAAATTCGACAAGTCCAGTTTTTGTTGATTCTCAGGAACTTAGTAACGGTGTTTTCACAGCAAAATATATCGTTGATACAAAAAACCCAATAATAAAAGTTATCAACACCACCGACGAGGTCAAGTATGTAAAAGATTTCAATATTCAAACTGAAGAAATTAAAAACTTCAATGTCTATCGAATAAATGATACACCTATCGATTCAAAACGTAAGAAGAGCTTAAATCAATTTTGGCAACACAAATGCCTTCTTACGCTAAAAAGAAATTACTTGATTTATGTTTGAAATATTCTGATATTTTTGCATTAAAAACCGACTTAATGACGCTTAATAATTTCTACGAACAAAAACTTAGACTAACTGACAAAACTCCTGTCTATATTAAAAATTACCGTTTGCCATACACACAACGCGAAGAAATCAATAAACAAGTCGAAAACCTATTACAGAATGATTTAATCGAACCTAGTTTTTCAAATTATAACAGTCCTTTAATTCTGGTACCGAAAAAAGATCCAACAGGCAAAAAGTCTTATCGTATGTGCGTAGATTTCAGAGCAGTCAATAAAAAACTCATAGCCGACAAATTTCCACTAGCACGCGTTGATGACATACTCGATAATCTTGGCAGAGCCAAATACTTTTCAACTTTAGATCTTTTTTCTGGTTTTCACCAAATACCCCTTCACCCTAAATCCAGAGAAGTAACTTCTTTCAGTACAGATCGAGGA
Organism: Eurosta solidaginis; assembly: GCF_040869045.1. NCBI lineage: Eukaryota > Metazoa > Arthropoda > Insecta > Diptera > Tephritidae > Eurosta > Eurosta solidaginis. The sequence goes on from NW_027136957.1 coordinate 439,771, forward strand.
GCTTTTCGTTGGAAAGTTTTACCTTTCGGGTTAAATATTGCACCAAACTCATTTTCTCGTATGATGTCAATAGCATTTTCAGGAATTTCACCAAATAAGGCTTTTATGTATATTGACGACGTTATCGTCATTGGTTGTAGTGAGACACACCACCTTAAAAATTTGGAAAAAGTTTTCGAAACCTGTAGAAAGTTTAATTTAAAGCTGAACCCAATCAAATGCAATTTCCTTCGTTCTGAAGTAACTTTTCTAGGCCATAAATGTACGTCAAAAGGTTTGCTGCCAGACGATTCAAAAATAGACGCTATTAAAAGGTATACTAAGCCAAAAGACAAAGATGCGGTTAGGCGATTTGTCGCATTTGCAAATTATTACAGGCGATTTATACCGAATTTTGCGTCACTGGCAGCGCCTTTAAATCGTTTAAATAGGAAAAAAGTTGAATTTGTTTGGGACGAAACGTGCGAAAACGCTTTCGAAAAACTAAAACAAGCACTAATGTCTCCTCAACTACTACAATACCCTGACTTCACAAAAGAATTTATAATTACAGTAGATGCTTCTAAGAGTGGGTGTGGCGCTATATTAAGCCAAAAGCATGGTGATAACGATTTACCAATTTGTTTCGCGTCAAAATCTTTAAATAAAGCAGAACAGAAAAAAGCAATTATCGAATTAGAACTCCTAGCAATACATTACGCTATAAAGCATTTTCGTCCATATGTTTATGATACAAATTTCACAGTAAAATCCGACCATAGACCACTAGTTTATCTTTTTAACATGAAAGACCCTTCGTCTAAACTTTCTAGAATTCGATTAGAACTATCAGAATATAAATTTACGATTGAATATATAAAAGGAAAATCTAACGTTGTGGCTGATGCTCTTTCACGCATTAGTATAGACGAAATAAAAGAATCTACAAAGCATGTTTTAGCAGTCCAAACGCGATCACAAACCAAACAAAAGGAATTACAAAATAAAGACGATAATTTTACTGATACTTTTTGCGAAACGCCTAAAGTACAAGTTTATGACAAATTTTCATACAATTTTTCAAAAAAGATACCGCGAATAAAATCGACTATACAATTTAATAAAAATAATGAGATCTCTAATATACAAATTTATGCGCATTTAAAACATAAAAAATTAAATTTACTTAATTTTGTGAATGCTAACGGAAAAACAAATTTAGATGAGTTATTTTCGAGGCTTGAAAAAGCAGCCGGCAGTGACAATATTAAGCAGTCAGAATGGCCAAAAAATGATATATTTTTCAAAGAATTTTCAATTACAAATTTTAAAATCAGCGGTAATAAAATTTTAAAATCATTGCAAATAATACTAACAGACCCTGTAGAAACTGTAACAGAAACAGCGCAAAAACAAAAACTTATGACAATTTATCATGAGGACCCTCTGTTAGGCGGTCATTGCGGTACAAAACGATTATATTCCAAATTAAGAACAAAATACTATTGGAAAAATATGACAAGAGACATTGCGAAATTTGTCAAAAATTGCAAAAAATGCCTTTTAAATAAAGTAAAACCAAAAACAAAGGAAAATCTCGTGTTGACTCCAACACCCTGCAAACCCTTTGACATAGTAATTGTCGATACAATAGGTCCACTTCCGGAATCCAAATATGGTAACAAGTTCGCTGTTACTATGATTTGTGACTTTTCTAAATACCTGGTAACAGTAGCTGTACCAGATAAATCAGCAAAAACTATTGCTTGCGCTATTTTTGAAACCTTTATATTAACATATGGTACAATGAAAGCTATTAGATCCGATTTAGGAACGGAATATAAAAACGAATTATTCTCTGAATTGACGAAACTTTTAAAGATTGATCATGATTTCTCAACAGCTTACCACCACGAAACTGTTGGTACTGTTGAAAGAAATCATAGAGTCTTTAACGAATACTTACGTGCGTATCTGAATGAAACGTATTCAGATTGGGATACATATTTAAAATACTTTACATTTTTACACAATACTACAAGTAGTTCGGTTTTTGATAATAAATTTACTCCGTTTGAATTAATATTTGGCAGAAAAACTACAATGCCACATGAATTGCAAAAAGAGCAAATTGATCCGATCTATAACGTAGAAAATTACGCAAAAGAGCTTAAGTTTAGAATGCAAAAATCGCATAAAATGGCAAAAAATTTGATTAATAAGCATAAGATTAGAAATAAAGATTTATACGATAAAACGGCTAAGTCTTTAGATATTAAAATTAATGATAGAGTTTTAGTACAAACAGAACCTAGGAATAAACATAAAAATATATATCAAGGTCCCTACATAGTAAAGAATATTGATGGGCCAAATGTAACTATTTGTGAAATAAGTAAAGAAAACGAAAAAATTGTACACAAAAATCGAGTACAAAAAATTAATTAATCTAATAATCTATTATTAATCATATAAATATATTTTAAAACCGCCAATGAAGGCTAAAAAAAAAAAATGTAACAAACAAATATACATTTAAGCAGGTAGATTTTACAATAAGAAAAAAAAACCGGTTTACTTCAAACATTAAATTCAATATTTTGAACCAACTTTAATATATTTCACTTTATTCAAAATATTACTTTCATTTTTAATCATCTTTTTAGAAGTTGCACTGCGATGAACGAATGAGTCCCGGGTTAGAGCACCCTAATGCTAGCAAACTCCTTCGTTCATAACATTACAACAACATATTAGAGCCTAAAGAAGAATGTGGCAAGATTAATTACTAATCTCACCAAATTCTTCTTTTCTAAAGGGGGAAGATGTAGTGCCAAATTAAAATACATTAAAATAAATTGTAGATGGTAACCCTCTTTGGAAATGTCCAAGATGCAACCATACATCAGATGCACTCGGCATCACTAAAATTGTTAGAGTCGAGCAATTTGGAGAGTTTCTGATTGGTTGAAACTGCCGTTGATCGACGCCATGATTTATTTTCGACGCCATCATTAATTTCGTTGCTAAGCAACGTAAAGAAAAGCTGCCTAGCTACATAGTTGCGTTAGCGGCAGTTTTAGTTTAGTTAGTTAGAGTTGAGAGTTGAAGTGAACCGGCCGACCCTTAAGTACAAAAAGTAAAGGACTAAATTGAAAATCAAAAAATTACAGTTAGTGAAACTAAACCTGAGTGTGCAAATAAAAAAAAAGGGAAGTTAAAGGTTTAAATAAAAGAACATGTACATTACAAACAAAAACTAAATAAATTCTATTGAAAAAAACACAATGCAATAAAAGAATAATTGGTGAGTGCGGGTGGTTGTTTGTGTGCGCATTGGGCTGCACACCCACGAGCAAGCGTGAGTATGAAAAAGTGTAAAAAGAAATGGTTGGCGATGAAAAACCAACCGCCACACCGGGTCTTCTAGTAGTATATATAATTAGTTCATACACATATACACGGAACATCATTATAGTTAATTGAGCCACTTAGTACATTATTTACATATCAAGATGTATGAACCTTTGCATGTATACTTCAACATTGCGATTGCGAAGATTGTAAATTACCACTGCTCATCGATGTACGACCACTCATTATCATATCCGACTGTACACGCCCGCTAGGTGCACGTTGTTGATTTGGTGTTGTTGGGGTACTACTATAGATCGCAATAAAATTCGTACTAGAATTTGTTGAAGAAATAGAACCACGTGATGAATCTGTGGAGATGGACGATGTTACCGAGGAACGTGTTGTTGGTGTCGTTGCAGATTTTTGTCGTCTCTTTATAAGGGTATCGATAATTTGTGGTGGTGGCATTATGTTATCTGTCGAGCCCCAGGATTTGTGCAATTTTTCCAATTGATGCGTTAAATTATTCATATTAACAGCAATACTGGCACGCGACCCAATAGTTTACTATTACTACTGTTGCTACCTTTGTGATGGTGTGACGTTCCAAACCCTGATGGTTTCGTCTTCATCATCATGGGATTCCGCATAGTCCTACCACTTTGTGGAAGATGACGACGACCTTGTAGATGGTGTCGGTGAGATCGCTGGTGATGACGATTTGCCATTGCCGCGTGAGAGAGTGTATACCCATTGCCCACTACCAAGAAGTTGCTGAACGCTTCCGTTGTATTCTTCACTCGGACATTCAAATAACCAATCCGAAGGAATCCCGAATCTTTTTCGCCTTTACGAAATTGTGAGAGAATGAATGAATAAGTAAGAAATTAACTCAAATAAGGTTTGCGAAAGTTTCGAACCGTATGCACAGCAACGCCAAAAGCAGTTGATAAATGTGGCTTCTTAGTCTACTATAGGCTTGAAAACTAGAGTTAAGTCAATATTATTGATACACCCTGAGACACGAATAAATCCGACCGGTTGTGCCCACTGAATAATTCAACATTTCGGGTTTTTTTTAAACATCTGGGAGAAGTTTTTATAGCTTACTATATTTTTTCTCCCCTACTTTTCCATTTCTCCCACTTCGAATAATCCTCCTTATCACTGGCTTTATACTTATAATCCTTTCTCTCGCTCCCCCTTTCCCTTATTATCTCGCTCTCCTTATTCAATTCCTTATATTTCATATTCCCTGCTCCCGCTTCCTCTTGAGCCATAAATACGAGTTTTTTAATATTGTAATGTGCGCAGCTTATTTCCCGAAAAAGGCTTTAGATATCGACGCAGCACCCTATCGCAGAATTTTATTGAAGAACACCGCCTCTTTCAGTTTTTCATTGTGAACACACTATCTCACCTGACAATTGCTGACTGAGATAGGGTGCTTTCGAAGTGGCAGCTAAGATACAAATATCAGTTCTTTAAATATTTATGTGGGCGAAGGTCACCGCACTATCCGCTTAAAGACGAAATTCGTTAATAACTCATTCATCTGCAACCAAGCATTTATGGAGAGAAAGAAGCATATAAGCGCGACAACCTCCTAAGAGATTTTTGGAAGAGCTTTTCTTACAATTAAAGTCGTGCACCTTTTTTTTAATTTTGCTTACAATTTGGCGGGACGGGACCTACTTAATTTATGCCAACTCCGAACGGCATCTGCAAGGCAGATGAGTTTTCACTAAGAGCTTTCATGACAGAAGTACATCGAAGTGCTTGCGAAAACACTGCCGAGGGGCGACCGCTTTAGAAAAATTTTCTTCTAATTTAAAAAACTTGTTTCTAAAATTTTGATGTTGCTTTTGTCCGGGCGTGAACCCGGGATCTTCGCTCCGTATTGTTCGAAGGACTCAAACTCACCGTTAATACGCTTATTGGACCTTCTACAAGGTCAGACAGACATGGCAAGGACCTGTCGGAGCCGATGCTAGAGAAAATTAAACAACAACTTAGCAATATGATGATGACATTAACATAATCGGCCTAAAGTTCTACTTTGAACTGGAAAATATAGTTTGATGGCGAACGAGGAGGAGGACAAAACGAAGTATCTGCTGTCGTCAAGCAAAGTGTCAGCGCATTTGCATTTTGGCAGGCATGTCACTGTTGATAGATATAAAATCGAAACTGTGAATTATGCAAGGTGGGAGTATACGAGGGAAAAGGTTTCAGGAAGAGTTACGGATGAAGATTTAATGATTTGCTGTCAGTGATGTTCGTAATGCATCCACTTTTTTATTGTCTTCTAGGCTTATCAAACTATAAACATGACAATAAGTGGAAACGTCGAAACATTCTACCGAAGACATTAGAAGGAATTAACGAGTTCCCAAGACATAATGACGTCTCTTTCTAGAAATCGCATGTCAAATAACCATTTCTAAAAAAACAAACAAAAAAAAAAATACTTTGACTCAATTTTCAAGGATAAAGTGGTTTCTTCAAATTTAGAGGTGATCTTTTGCAACTTTTTTAATTGGCATGGAGACCGAGTCCAATGCACAACCGTTTCATATAGATAAATAAATAAAAACGTTTTTCGAATGTCCGAACTTCACCGAAATCTTTGATGCAATTAATCGCTGGAATGCCTTGGCACGGAAAGCCCCTTCTATATAAAATTATGAAAGATAAGTTGAATGTATTATTTCTTAGCTAACAATAGAAATAGAAATTGTATACATAAATCCTTGTTGTTGAAACAGGAAAAGCTTGTATGAAACTGTGCAAAACATCAAAAAATGTAATAAAAGGGTTTAGTAAGAAATAAATTAAGTAACATAAAGTAACATAGCATAACATAACATAGTTAAGAACTCACGACGAATCGGAAAATGCTTCTAACGTTTGCTCAAATACTAAATCCTGAACCTTTTTACGTCGGCAATGCTTTGGTGCACTGCGTTCAACTTGCCACCAGGGGCTTAAGGTGCCAACACCAGCAGTAGCAGCCATATATATACTATATATACCACCGATCTGTATGATTTTTTCAGACAACAATATATGCTATATACGTAAGCATTCGTTGAAATGTGAATCCTCTAGCTCTTAAAATAGGGCAGTAATTACGAAAAGTTTCTTATCTGAACAATCGGTTGTGGGGGATATATACTATATATACGACCGATCTCATCAATTTTTTCAGGCAACAATATGTGCAATATACGAAAGTATGTGGTGAAGTTTGAAGCTTCAATCTGTTAAATTGAGTAAGATATTACAAAAATCCTCTTTTTCTGAAAAATCGGTTGTATGCTATAGTGGTCTGATCCGGCCGGTTCCGACAAATGTCTAATCGGACACCCAAATACACCTGCTCACCAAATTTTATCAAGATATCTCAAAAATTGATGGACGAGTTTGCATACAAACAGACAGACGGACAGACCGACATGGCTAAATCAACTCAGCTCTTCATCCTGATTATTTCGGTATACTTAATGGTGGGTCTATCTATTTTCCTTTAAGGACTTACAATTTTGGGTTTCGTGACGAAATTAATATACCATTTCATTTTCATAAAAGGTATAAAAATAGGTAGGTACTTTGTGTGAGGATAAAAAGCTTCACGTTTTTTGTGGTCTGCATGTAAAAACTATGAAAACGAATCACGTATTTCAAAAATATATGACGTAAACGTAACTATTTGATGAAATTTGATGAATTTTGAAGCTTCTATCCGTTAAAAAGGGGCAAAAATTACAGTTTATATGAAGTATATAATATATATACCACCGATCTCTATGATTTTTGCCGACAACAATATATGCTATATACGTAAGCATTTGGTGAAATTTGAAGCTTCTAGCTGTTAAAACGGGGCAGAAATTGCGCAAAGTTTCTTATCTGAACAATCGGTTGTATGAGATATATACTATGTATACCACCGATCTCAATGATTTTTTCAGACATCAATATATGCTATATACGTAAGCATTTGGTGAAATTTGAAGCTTCTAGCTGTTAAAATGGGGCCGAAATCGCAAAAAAAAATTATATATATACTATATATACCATCATATATATATTATATATATCACCGATCTCTATGATTTTTTGAAACAACAATGTATACTATATACTTACGTAAGCAATCGGTGAAATTTTAAGCTTCTATCCGTAAAAAAGGGGCAAAAATGACAGTTTATATAAAGTATATAATATATATACCACCGATCTCTATGATTTTTTCAGACAACAATGTATACTATATACTTACGTAAGTAATCGGTGAAATTGGAAGCTTCTAGCTGTAAAAATGGGGTAGAAATTGCGAAAAGTTTCTTATCTGAACAATCGGTTGTATGAGATATATACTATATACACAACCGATCTCTATGATTTTTTCAGACACAAAATATATGCCATATACGTAAGCATTCGGTGAAATTTGAAGCTTCTAGCTCTTAAAATGGGCTAAAATTGCGAAAAAATATATATATATATACTATATATATATATTCTATATATACCACCATATATATACTATATATACCACTGATCTGTATGATTTTTTCAGACAACAATATATGCTATATACGTAAGCATTCGTTGAAATTTGAATCCTCTAGCTCTTAAAATAGGGCAGTAATTACGAAAAGTTTCTTATCTGAACAATCGGTTGTATAAGATATAGACTATATATACAACCGATCTCTATGATTTTTTCAGACACAAAATATATGCCATATACGTAAGCATTCGGTGAAATTTGAAGCTTCTAGCTGTTAAAATGGGGCTAAAATTGCGAAAATATATATATATATATATACTATATATATATATTATATATATACCACCATATATTTACTATGTATACCACTGATCTGTATGATTTTTTCAGACAACAATATATGCTATATACGTAAGCATTCGTTGAAATTTGAATCCTCTAGCTCTTAAAATAGGGCAGTAATTACGAAAAGTTTCTTATCTGAACAATCGGTTGTGGGGGATATATACTATATATACTACCGATCTCATCAATTTTTTCAGGCAACAATATGTGCAATATACGAAAGTATATGGTGAAGTTTGAAGCTTCAATCTGTTAAATTGAGTAAGATATTACAAAAATCCTCTTTTTCTGAAAAATCTGTTGTATGGAGGATATATGCTATAGTGTTCCGATCCGGCCGGTTCCGACAAGTGTCTAATCGGACACCCAAATACACCCGCTCACCAAATTTTATCAAGATATCTCAAAAATTGAGGGACTAGTTTGCATACAAACAGACAGACGGACAGATGGCCAGACGGACATGGCTAAATCAACTCAGCTCTTCAACCTGCTTATTTCGGTATACTTAATGGTGCATCTATCTATTTTCCTTTAAGGACTTACAATTTTGGGTTTCGTGACGAAATTAATATACCATTTCATTTTCATGAAATGTATAAAAACGGGAAAAAGGTAAAAAAAGTAAAAAAGTCATGAGCCGGAAAGCAAAATATAAGAAATTAGGTATTGAAGCGAACAAAAAGACCAAGCAAAGGTTGAATGTGGGACGATAGGCAAGAAAGTAAGGTAAGGAATAATAGGTAAATAAGTTACAGGTGGACTGTTGAAAAGATAGCAAAAACGGTGGGCAGGAGTAAGGAAACGGAACACAACAGGAGAAATATTAACAATTACACAGGTTTCCAGAACAAAATAAATTCATAAAAGTAAAAAAACTCACAAGGAAATTGAATAGATTTAGACTCCAGTTAAATTACCTTAACAGGCTAAATTTAAAATTTGAACTAATCAAACTCACGTAATGAAATCGTGATTAAAACTAACTAAAACAATATCAGCTAAGTTCAACAAAATTCAAATACAATATAAAAAAAACAATATAGATTCCGGCAGCGGCGCACGGATAACTCTGCTCCCTTCTTGGCCTCTCTCCTCGGGCTTGCTTTTCTACTCCAATTAGTGTTCCTTCAGGCTATGCTTAAGTGTAATGATTGCGGTACCAGGACAGGAGCGCTCAGATGCCCCTTTACTCCCTTGACGTATAGCCTGGCACCGTCTGTATGCTTCCCCTTCCTCTATATGAAATACTACCCCGCTTTTGTGTGTTTAGACTGTGTTGGTGGCTGGTGTGGCAAGTTCCTTTAATTTTAATACTACCTCGCCTTATTTTTGCGTTTGTGGCTCGTGATGGCGGCAACTTCATATTTTTGCGCAGCAATCTAAATGTGCAGAGGGAAGAATATTAGGGACTAGGGTCATGGCGAACGAGAAAGATACATTAGGGTGCAAATGGACTCACTATATTTATCGAATGTCATCTAGTTATGTCATTTTATTTATTTATTTGATTTTTTTTATCTATATATTTAAGGTTATCTAGGTATTAGATTTTACTCAAATTTATCACTTTACGTATCTATGTATGTTATTTTATTTTAATTAGTTTTATATCTTATTTTATTTTATAATTTTAACTAATTTATTTTAATTTAATTTTACTTTTAACTTTCATTATTTTATTTTATTTTTTTACTTAATTTTATCTTTGTATATAATTTCATTTATTTCACAAAATTTTATTGATTGTAGGTATGTAATTTTATTTAAATTAATTTTCACATTTAACATTTTTTTTTAATTCTTACTATTAGTCCACATGCACCATGGACTGGGGGAAAGGGGTTTCACTGGACTCACCTGGGGCTGTTGTCAAGCAGGGTATGGGATCCCGGTTCCTCCTTGGGATTCCGCTAAATTACCCGTTAGCACGGTTTTATGAAAAAAAACGCGAACTTTTTTTTCCGCAAAAAAAAATATACATAATTAAAACTTGCTTCCGCACTCACTTAAGTCAACTTTTCTTTTGAGACATTCTCTGCAATCGTTTGGTGGTCGTACCCCATAAATCAAAAGCCTTTCTTTCTCACCACTTTCACTCAAGAACGAAAGACACCAATACATACAATCCTATTTTGGCGGGAAACGACGGATATAAACTTTCACGAACTAACTTCACGTATACTAACTTCACGTATACTAACTTTACGTATACTAACAGATTCATGTTCGAACATCTATCCATGTGTTTGCTTCCTACCAGTTACTAACACATGTAAACGTAGCTATGCTGGTATATGCACCCAGATACATACGTAAATGTTTGAACATCCTTACCATCGCATTAACCCACAGGCTGCCGCTACAACCACCAAAACCAACAGCTGTTTATTGTTAGAAATAAACACTTGGTTGATAGCAGTAATGAAGCGTAATTAATCAGGAATAAATTATATGGGCGGACGCCGTGGTGTGATGGTAGCGTGCTCGGCCTGCCACACCGAAGATCCTACATCAACATCATTGAATCATACATTTGAGTCCAGTTAGAGAACCGCAAGTTGTTAATTACATTTTTTCAACTTAAGTAATAGCATATTTTGCTCTTTTGAGGAGTGCGCTATGATTCTCGAGTTGAGCCACTGTTTCGAAACAACTTTTGAGATTTTAGAAGTATGCCTAGTTATAAACATGAGCTCTAAGGGTACTCAAGCCCAAATGCTTGTTGGGTATATGACGCTATTTCGTATGAACGCAAATAACTAATAGGTTAACTAGAGTTTAACCCTGGCAGAGCGGCCGCTTAAGCTTAGCTTAAACTTCAGTTAAAGTCGACTGAAAAACTGTAGAATAAGTTTAAACGTAGTTTAATTGACAAATTGAGTTGAACTTGTTCTGAAAAACCGGGCTTTATATCGGTAGTTCCTTTTTGTATCATGTTCTATTCATAAAGGGGGGAACTTTAAAGCTATGTTTAAAGTTTGATCTCACAACCTAAGGCATTTGCATGCGTCACATCTCAAATGAATACAGCCAAAGTTTTTTTTATTTTAAACGTAGTTATATTTTTTATTATTTATTTGTAAATAACACAAAGAGAAATATTGCCATTTGGACTGCTTATTGAAATATCACCATATCTCCGCTGCCGTTCCGAGAACGCTCTATCTTAGCATAAATTCTATGCTTTGACGTGAGCTAGGATGTTTATGAAAAAAGATCTGAAATGGGGCGTTCAGCCGAGTTAGGTGAACTCAGCAGTCGATTTAAAAAAAAACACTTTGCAATTAATTGTATTTCGCAAATTCTAGAAAAGCTCGAACATACTTATTTTTTACACTTGTATAACTAGCACCGCACCAAGTTTTCCTTCCGCAATGGCCGGTGCACCAGCATCTCCCCAACATGTATCACTAGTCCCTCCCAGATATCTTAAACAAATTACTATTGTTGGGAAATTTTTCCCTGCTTCCGCATAAAGACGCGCATAAAAATCTTTACATTCGTTGATTGGGGTTACTACAAATTCAGTAGATTGGAGTATATCCGAAGCTGGCCCTATGTATCCATCTTTCGGACCCCATCCACTAACTTCCAATTTTTTGCCCACGTCTAATTCAGTTTCGCATAAAGATATTGGTTTTATAAATGGGCTTTTGGTGAATGTTCTTTTTAATACAATCACGACTATATCAATTTCTTCCATTCTCGGATGATTGAAATGACATGGACGAATTATACGAGCCGCAGCGCTATTTTTTCCTGCTATATTCAAATTGGCTGTACCAGCATTAACAGTGATGTCAGACAGGAGTACACCTTCCAAGCAAAATTCAGATGTCAGAACCTTGTTCAAAGTGAGCAAAGTACCAACGCATCGATAACACTCGTCATTACGTATTGCCACCAAATACGGTCTATTCGAATCTCTGCCTCCTATAACACGATATGTCGAATTCGTATTAATCAAAAGGCTGCTAAGGACGACAAGCAATATCACGAAAGAATTGCGTAAGTTCATTTTAATTTCTGATTTTCCGTCTATTTTTTAGTTTAAAGTGAAGGAAGTCGAAATATGTGGGTGCTATTTATACAAAATTTTGTTGTGTAAATAAAAATGAGTTTTGAATTGGAAAAAAGACAGCCTCTAAATTTTTGTGATTGTAGCAGCATAAGTGTGACAAGAAAACATTTAAAATTAGGTACATTCGATTAATGAATACAAAAACAAAGAATTTAACACAGCGATATATCAGCACTCTCATGTTTTTGAGTGTACCCAGCCTGTAGTAGCCGACGTGGTGCTGGGTACTGGGTTCAACTCCCGGGCAATCTAACATCAAAAATTTAGAAAAAAAGTTTTTCTACCCGGGGTCACCCCTCGGCAGAGATTCGTCAAACTCTCGGGGTGTATATCTGCCATGAAAAGCTTCTCAGTGAAAATGCATCTGCCTTGCAAATGCCGCTCGGAGACGGCATAAAACATGTTGGCCCAGTCCCGCCAATTTTTAGGAAAAATAAGAAGGAGCACTACTCAAATTGAAAGGTAAGCTCGGCCTTAAATCTCTTCGGAGGTTATCGCGCCTTGCATATATTTATTTAATTGTTTACTTATATACAATGATGGAAATAATAATTGAATAATGCGCCCTATAAAAATAGCATTTAAAGGTTGTTCTTTTGCGAAGAGGTGAAAGAGTAGAGGTTTGGAATGGAAAAAATTATAGGGACAAAACGTGTTTATTGATATTTTTGCATTATAAATGGTAAAGAATTGCTGCTGAAGCTTCTTATAAAGCCCTGTGGAACTGCACTTGTATATCCCATATATGGAGCACTAAGAAAATATTTAAGAGAAAATATCGGTATTTCACTTTTAGAAATAAAAACGCGCCACAACTCTTCTTTTATTGTAGATAAGTATAAACTTTATTAAGTATAATTATTGTATATACTCGTATTAAGAATGTCGCTTTTATTTATTTTAAAGGTTTATTCGAGAGGGGATATTTCCATTTAATATAAATCTTGTATAATTCTTTCATCGTGAGCTAAATTGGTGATACAGAACCTTTAACCTTTGTTATTTTGTAGTCCTAGATAAGTTTTCGGCATTCGTTTCTGGCAAGGATGCTCAGGGGGCTCCTGGAAGGAAGTGCATTGGAGTGAGGGCTAATAAATCACTTGGATCATGTGACATAGGAGAGACAGGGGAGAATTAAGCACTGCTTTTATTCGAAAGAGGAGTGTTGTGAATTCTTCGAACGTAAACCTTTGATTTCCTGTGGAATGGGTCTTAAAGATTTTTACCGCAGCTTCCTATAGGACGCCTATGTTTGGGGCATTTATGCCCCCTAAACTGCCAAGGAAAACCTGGTACCGCAAATCTTTCAGATACATCTACAGTTGCTTCTTTGATGAATATTGCGAGCTCTTTTTTTGGAATAGCTCGATTGGCACCAACGAATGTCTCTTCATTATCATATATTACTTTGCCCGGTAATCCGCGTCGTCCAACGAAACGAGAGAAGTCTGCCCTGAAGACCTCAGTTGTCTAACTTTTGCAAGACTCGAGAAGGACCGTTTTAGTAGAGAAGCATACAAATACGCAAACGTATGCTTTTGCGTATGAAGCTTGTCGCAAGGGGTCTTCTTCCCCATAAATGGACCAGCGAAGTCAACACCAGTGACGTAAAAGGACAGCTAGTAAGTGACACCACATTCGGGGCATAGCGGCCAATATTTGCCAACACATTCTTTGCTTATATATCGTGCGCGCTTTGCAGTTGAATATGTTTTTTTTTACTTCCTGCTTGAGTCTGGAATGTAGTTTTCCTTCTGTATCATGTAGGTCATTAGTTGCTTTTCGCCATGGAACAAAACTTTATGGAGCAAATCTAGAATCAGGGAGCTGAACTTCTAGTTGTCTGGGATAATAATTGTACAGCGTACTTTAGATCTCATATTAGCATTAACTAAACGACCGTCAATTTGGGATTTAGGGTCCGAGGGGAGTTTTTCTTGCTGATAGGGTTTGATTCTTCTAACTGAGTGATTTCTGCTGGGATATGATGGCTTTGCATTAACGTTATGAGTTTTATTTTAGCGTCGTACCCGTGAGTGGGGGCTATCGAATTGGATATCGGGTTGTTTTGAGTGTGACGGATGAAATGGCCCTAATGTGTTTTTTCTCTGGAGGGGATGGGTTGGAAGGGGTGTATTTTAGCCAGATTGTGTTCGGCTTAAAGAGCTGTTGGAGTCCATTCCAGTCGGTTCCTTCTTACCAGAGCTGTTGGAGAAGGACTTTGGCTAAAATCATTATTGGTGATAGCCATTCTGCCGCTACGGCTGAGAGTATTTGCCGTTTTCTATTTGACTTAAAGTCGGGAACTGGGTCGTATTAGTACGAAAACCACTCAGTTAATGCGTTCCATCGAATTCCTCAGGTTTTAGTAGTGTCATGGAATTTGAGAAATTCTGTATCTAGGACATCAGAATCTGGTATTGATTCCAGTCTTTTTGTTTGATTGCGATTATTTTTCTTAGATGAAAGCTTACTAATTTTTGAGCTTCGATAGTTTGGGTCACAGAATAGAGAGTGGACTGTATATCGTGTCCGCCAGAGAGGACATCATCTACGTAAGTTTCTCGTAGTAAGATGTTAGAGGCGAGGGTTTTTTCATTTGTGTTTTTTTTTTCTTTTTTCCGAAAGTTGCGGTTATTTATTTTGAAATCTGCTTTCGGATTGTGAGGGGCTTTCCTAAAGAGAGTTCTTTGGAAGTATTGATCTTCTTATTTGACTACGATTTTGCAATACATTTTTTCGAAGTCGTTTTCGAAAACGAACTTGTAGAGGTGCTGTATATAATGCGTCCTTCAGGGAGTCGCCTGTTGTGGTGGTTTAGAGGGCCTCACAACATTGGCTCTCGATCTTGATCGGGTTGCTGGGGTGTCTTCCTATTCGCAAAAGCGCTTGAGTAGGCTGCTGAGATCCGGTTATGTTGCCTCACTGACTTAAGTGGTGAAGACCGATACTAGTTACAGGACTGCTCCCTGGGTACCCATCCGAATCTGAGCGACAAGGGTTTCTTGGGGGTTATACCGTGATAACCATGTCGATTTTTGTAGGGTTCAGCTGACTTTGGAGACTTTATTAGTTGGGATAAAATTAGTGAGTTTGTGGGTAATTAGCAT
Source organism: Eurosta solidaginis (assembly GCF_040869045.1). Classification (NCBI taxonomy): domain Eukaryota; kingdom Metazoa; phylum Arthropoda; class Insecta; order Diptera; family Tephritidae; genus Eurosta; species Eurosta solidaginis. The sequence goes on from NW_027136957.1 coordinate 455,165, forward strand.
TGGTACAAATCCTTTGCTTAGATCAGAGGAGCAAAGTGTGACCTCGCAAGTTGTTGGATTGGGGATGCCAAAAACGTTTTTGAAAGCCTTGGTCAATGAGCGCACGAATTTATGATATTGCCTCGCGTAGTATATAGGGACGATTGCCATGGGGAATATGGTTGTTTCGCAGCTGCCAAGAAATATGCTGACACTGTGTGGGGAGTGGCATCCTGAGATTTCTGCGTCGCTGTGTCACCTATCATGGTTGCTTACCATTTAGAGTAAAAATCCTCCATTCTATTACTTTCGAAAATTAAAGTGTCAAGACTTGAGTCGGATCCACCAGCGAGAGATTAATTTCTATTTTCCAATCCCAATTTTTGATAAGTGCAGAAAAATTACTATTAGTATTTGTGAAGAAAATTGTATATATATCGATGTGTTTATATCCACATTAGAGCGTGCAAATTTTTAAAAAGGGCTGTACAAAATAAAATCCACACAATCATATGTTTCTGACCACGAGCAGTAGACCTATATAGGTGATACACCTAAAACAAAAAAAAAAAAAACAAATAACAACACCAATGCGATTATACATGTAAAGTAAATTAAAATAGTAATACAGGTTATTGAGTCATAAAATGTAATTTATTGCAAAAACCTTTAAATGTTATTTTTATAGGGTGCACTATTCCAAGGAAGATATTTAAGTTCTGCTGATATAATTGATTTAGTATTTGGGAGTAAATTGTCCGTATTCTTCTTTCCATCACTGTAAGTATTTGCACAATTGATTTGGTATATTAATTTGAGAACGATTATGTGATGTGTGTACAATGACTGTATTTTTAAGGAACAAATAGAGAAAAGTACAAAGGGAATACTTAATTAGTTCTATCTGTTTACAAACTGCTAATTAGTTCTATTGTGTTCTCCTCCCACAAAACCATAGGTGGGGGCAGTGCACTAAATTTTGATCAACAACACTGCTCGAAACTAAATGCGTTGACATAATCAAGGTCTTGTATTAAGTGTTAATGGGATGTTAATTTGCTACCGATTTAAAATTTAATGAGCTTAATACTGTTTTCTCATTTCACCTTCTAATTAAATCGTAAATTTTTTGCTTTCACACAGAAGTAACTGTTCGATTAGTATGAAGGATGAAATGTCAAGCGAATAAAATGACAATGCTATATGACAGACAATCATGGCGGAATGATACAAGGTGGCAGCATGGTGACATACCTACAAACATAAATAAGAATTCCATGTACTTTGTTTTTGTAAATTCGATGGACAAATGTCAACATCGTACTGCGGCGGAAGTTGATGTATCAAATCAAATAAAAAAAGGTTATAATCAGCTGTTCGATGTGGCCACCTTGTATCGTTCCGCCATGTAGACAATGACATTTACTTTGACAAATGACATTTTTAAGCACTGAACACACCAAAAACTGAGAAACTGAACGCTCCAAACAGAGTTGCATTGTGCTTTTGACTTCATTAGGCATTCGATTAGCTACTAATGAAATAATTATAGATTCGAATTTTGTAGGGAAGATTGAGCTCACTAAGCGTCTTAATGTAGAAAACTGCCTTTATTATTCTATAAGCCGTCTGTGTGAAAACAGTATAAGACGGCATCTATAGAAATTGAGTTTACTTATGTATACCTCTTTGTCATCATCAGCGGTGGGCACCACTACATTTACACAGTTACCAAATTGGGAATGAGTTAGTAAACAATAACGCGTAGCGATCACGAAAGCAAAATCAATTATTTATTTAGTTTGATTTCAATGCTTGAACGGTAAGCACGTGTCACACGCATTCTTTGGTACTCTGTTTTAATCGCGTGTGCGACAGTTTCTTACTCTTGGACCATCGAAATCAAACTAAAAGAGCTGTCGTTGATTTTGACGAAGTGGCCGTTGGGCTCTTGCTTATCGTATACATATATGGTCGCTTAGTAGGTGCTAAGCTCACGCCCACCCCGGGTCATCATTCAAAAATAGTTTTTAATTGGACGCTAATAATTAATTTCAATAAAACAATAAGGAGACTGGAAAAACCTTGTCCATACAGTTCAGCTTAAATTTGCAAATTTTGATAAATAAGAATGTATTTCCTCACATTAAGTGTAGCATAAATTCGCGAATTAATCGAATGTTATTATTTTTAAATACAACCACACATAGAGAAGAAATATATATATAAGATTGATTAAATTAGCTTAGTGCACAAACATTTGTATATACATATGTACATACAACCATACAAACATACCAAAAATAGAGGCGCTATTTCTATTTGGTTGGTACCAGAGATCTGCTTTGAGTATCAATAAAATTAGTGCGTTTAGTCATGAGCCAAAAAATTGTGTCTAAATGTGTACTTAGCCAAGTACAGACAAATAATATGAGTGACTAGCACATAAAATAGAAAATGCATACGAGTGCCCCGCAACACATATGTCCCATATTGAGTATAAACTGATGGCATAGTCGCTTTAACTCAGTAGCACTTTGATTTCGTGTGTAATACACTGTATACTTCGTTTATCATCTTTTTTACTTTGGCGCTGTATTCAGTTTAGTTTCGTGCACATCGTTGTGTTGCTAACGCCAGAAGACTGATATGACTATATTCATTTTATTGCACTATTAGTCTTACTTATTCCAATTAGTGTTTTCGTAGAACACAGTTGACCTTCTTGCTCAATAAGTCAATTGAGTACTGAACTGCTTCGTGGCTTATGAGCGGTTATTCATTTTACGAAGCATGACTGTAAATGTGTGTTAGTGGATGTAAGTGCTTGATGTTCTTTGTTTACATACGCACTAATACTCATTTTTTACTTAGTCCACTAATAACCTTAAAAGATGAATAATTGCAGCTCACTGGTTGGTACATATGTACATCCGTATCTATATGTTCATTCCACTCAAAGCCAGTTTGCACGTTCAAACAATGATTCAATCACAAGAGGTTTGCTCGACAGACAATTTTTTGACAATTGCGGCCATTTTGTTCCCAAATCGAATTGACATCCGTTAACTGTGTTGTTTCTTTGCGAATTTTCGAAAAATATTAGTAGTGCAATTAAGAAGCAATCCGTTTACAAATTCCGGATAAGTACTGAACTGCATAATTCCTAAGAATATTTTTTTAAATTTTACAGTGAATTTATTAGCTATGCCTCGATCCATTAGTATGGCTGAATATTGAACATAGGTAATTTTATGAAAAGTGAGGACACCAAGAAATCCTGCACTTTCGTAAACCTATTGATATACGAAACCTAAACCAATTCAAAATTCATCGTTCAACGTCAAAAGCTCGATTATTAAATCGATTCGCGTAAAAATGTCATTAGTAAATAATGGAGATGCCATAACGAAATGTACTCATTGGGCATGTTAACTTATTCATTATTATTATTATTCTAGAACAGGAGTCTACTGCTAATACGCGTCCAAAAATGTCGAGAGAGGTGACCTCGACGGCGGAAAAGCACAATTGTATCTCTGTCCGGAGATAATTGCAGTTGAAGTTGTAAATTTTCATGTGATTGTTATAATGTTTTTGTGAACTGAAAAAGATGTTGTGTACAAAGGGATTTTGCACGCATTTAATTTTGATCCCACCTCATTGGTCTAAAATTTTTATTTCCGCCTTCGAATTATCGTTATCGAGGTCAATACGCGTCTTTTGACACTTCTATCGATATTTTTGGGCGCGTATTAAAAGTCGACCTTCTGTTCTATTGCCTATGTGCATGTCCGTATGTTCGGAACATTCGTCTCCATTTAAGAATTTTGGGAATCGGTTTACATTTGATATACTCGGATTTCGTGAGGTAGTATCAAATGAACGTATTCCGAATATTGTTAATTAACGGTTTATCCGGAACGCTTCAATGAATACTTAACGGAAAAGAGCGTTCCGAAATTTCATAATAAAAAGGTGAATGCTCCCTGTGTAGCAGGACCGCACAAAAACTTAACTCTTCCGTCAAAATCAAGGTAGGAATATAAAGTTCTTAGACAATAAGCCATTTTCTTTTACTTTTGTTTTTGTCAGTTCATTGCGGCTGCTGAGTAGCGTATCACACCATATCGGCTGCTTGTTCAAAATCTCAAAATATTTTTCAAAAATTTCCCAATTCAGGATTTGTCACAAAACCGCCCTATTCTACTCTTATTGCAAAATGTATTGAACTTATGCTCAAATTTTGGGAGAAAATTCTAACGTACGGCATTCTTCAAACAATTTCTGAAAGAATGACCAAACCAACATAACTTTATCAATTCACGAAATATTTAGTAGAAAATGAATTATTTCCCCAAAAACTTTTGGCATTTACAAATTTATTATCACTACAAATATATTACCAAAGATACTTTTCTACTACAATTTTCACTGAAGGGGGTTGAATTATACCCCGTTTTCCTTACTTCGTAAAAGCAAGCCGTCCAGATTTTTCAATTTGGGAGTGTCAAAGATCTGTCATCATTGGAGAACAAAGCTCTAGTAATTGAATCATGCGTTCAAAAGGCATTTTCAAAAATGTGACTTTTGTGTCACATTTTTTATACTCAGTGTCGAAAAAAAATTTGATTCAGCCATGTCCGTCCGTTCGTCTTCCCGTTAACACGATAACTTGAGTAAATATTGAGATATCTTCACCAAATTTGGTACGCGAGCTTATATGGACCCAGAATAGATTGGTATTGAAAATGAGCGAAATCGGATGATAACCACGCCCACTTTTTATATATATAACATTTTGGAAAACACAAAAAACCTGATTATTTCGTAAATAATACACCTAGAATGCTGAAATTGGACATGTGGACTGATATTAAGACTCTTAATAAAAATTTGAAAAAAATTTTTAAAATGGGCGTGGTACCGCTCACTTGTGATAAAATCAATTTCACAAATATTATTAATCATAAATGAAAAAGCGTTAAACCTGTCGTAACAAAATTCGGTGAGGTTCCCCTTACTATAAGAAATGCTTTCAAGAAAAATTAACGGAATCGGTTAAGGACCACGCCCACTTTTATATAAAAGATTTTTAAAAGGGTCGTGGAGGAATAAAATAAGCTATATATTTGCAAACAAGAGCTTTATATAAATGGTATTTCATTTCCCAAGTGGATTTATAACAATAAATAGGAAAACTTCAAATTTTAAAATATGGGCGTGGCCCCGCCCCTTTTATGACTAAGGAATTTTCTATGTTTCCGGAGCCATATCTCGAAGAAAAATTAACGGATCGCAATAAAATTCGGTACACAGATTTTCCCTATAGTAGGAAATATTTCTGAAAAAATGGACGAGATCGGTTGAAGACCACGCCCACTTTTATATAAAAGATTTTTAAAAGGGTCGTAGACGAAAATAATAAGCTATATCTTAGCGAAAAAGAGCTTTGTATCAATAGAATTTTACTTTTTAAATTGAATTATAACATTAAATTGGAAAACACTAAAATTTTTGAAAATGGGTGTGGCACCTCCGCTTTTATAACTAAGAAATTTCTATGTTTCGGGAGCCATAACTCGAAGAAAAATTAACGGATCGTAATAAAATTGGGTACACAAATTATACCTATAGTAGGAAATATTTCTAGTAAAAATGGACGGGATAGGTTAAAGACCACGGCAAATTAGATAAAAAACAAGTTTAGAAGGGTCGTAGACTAAAATAATAAGCTAAAAATTTATTTTGAATCAATGATATTTCACTTATCAAGTTTTATTGTAAGAGGAAATGGGTAGAAATTTTTTTTTAAACGGGCGGTGCCACGTGTTATGTTGAAAAGTAATTTATCTGAAATGAAATGTATAATTGAAGCTCACGCTGAGTATATAATGTTCGGTTACACCCGAACTTAGAAACCTTTACTTGTTTAAATTTCACTCTCATAAATTTTTCATAACGCGCATAAAGAAGTATAACTTCAAAACGACTGAGCAGCGCCGAAAAAATGCGGAAATACCAGCCTTATCCAAAAATTGGTATGTCAACTCCTGGGAACTCATCTCAGATCCCTATTTAAAATGAACGAAATCTGACTATAACCACGCCCACTTTTTCGATATCGAAAATTTCGAAAAACCGAAAAAGGGCGATAATTCATTACCAAAGACGGATAAAGCGATGAAACTTGGTAGGTGAGTTGACCTTATGACGCACAATAGAAAATTAGAAAAATTTTGGACAATGGGCGTGGCACCGCCCACTTTAAAAAAAAGGTAATTTAAAAGTTTTGCAAGCTGTAATTTGACAGTCATTGAAGATATCATGATGAAATTTGGTAGGCACGTTACTCCTATTACTATATGTGTGCTAAATAAAAATTTGCGAAATAGGATGACGAACACGCCCACTTTTAAAAAAAAATTTTTTTTAAAGTCAAATTTTAACAAAAAATTTAATATCTTTACAGTATAAAAGTAAATTATGTCAAAATTCGACTCCAGTAATGATATGGTGCAACAAAATACGAAGATAAACGAAAATTTCAAAATGGGCGCAACTCCGCCCTTTTAGATTTAATTTGTCTATAATACTTTTAATGCCATAAGTCGAACAAAAATTTAACAATCCTTGTGGTAGGGACATAGATTCTATGACGATAACTGTTTTCTGTGAAAATGGGTGAAATCGGTTGAAGCCACGCCCAGTTTTTATACACAGTCGACCGTCTGTCCTTCCGCTCGGCCGTTAACACGATAACTTGCGCAAAAAACGAAATATCTTATCTAAACTTAGTTCACGTACTTATCTGAAGTCACTTTATCTTGGTATAAAATATGGCGAAATCCGACTATGACCACGCCCACTTTTCCGATATCGAAATTTACGAAAAATGAAAAAAAATGCCATAATTCTGTACCAAATATGAAAAAGAGATGAAACATGGTAATTGGATTGGTTTTTTGACGCAAAATATAACTTTAGAAATAACTTTGTAAAATGGGTGTGACACATACCATGTTAAGTAGAAGAAAATGAAAAAGTTCTGCAGGGCGAAATCAAAAACCCTTGGAATCTTGGCAGGAATACTGTTCGTGGTATGACATTATAAATAAATAAGCGGTACCCGACAAAAGATTTTCTGGGTCACCCTGGTCCACATTTTGGTCGATATCTCGAAAACACCTTCACATATACAACTAAGGGCTACTCCGTTTTAAAACCCTCATTAATACTTTTAATTTGATACCCATATCGTACAAACACATGCTAGAGTCACCCCTGGTCCACCCTTATTGCGATATCTCGAAAAGGCGTCCACCTATAGAACTAAGGCCCACTACCTTTTAAATAATCATTAACACCTTTCATTTGATACACATGTCATACAAACACATTCCAGGGTTACCCTAGGTTCGTTTTGCTAAATGGTGATTTTCCCTTATTTTGCTTCCAAAGCTCTCAGCTGAGTATGTAATGTTCGGTTACACCCGAACTTAGCTTTCCTTACTTGTTTTAAATAAAAAGTTAGCACCGATTCATGATAAATCTATTACATGTTTATTCATTTATTAATATAGAGTTTAAACTTATTTTGTAAATAATTCATAAACTAGCTTTAAATTTCAGTTTAATCTCATAACATACAATTAAATTGCCTATACACATACCTTATTGATTAAAAGGTTCAAGAGGAAATTCGAAACAAAAAAAAAAAAAAAAATTTTCCAATTTTATCACAAAATGTATCTATCTTTGCATTTATGAACATCCCTAATGCTTAACATACTTCAAATTCAACAACCTTCTCTTTATTTTCCAATTTGATTGATATGTGCGAATTACCTGTAAATTTCATTTATAAGGCCATTGACAAGGTTAAGAAGGAAAATTTCAAACAAAAGGATTCTAATTAGAATCTAAACCTTCTAATAAGGTTAATTACAATTTTACAGTGGCAACCACAATAACTCTCAAGTAAAGCATAAATATGGAAAATTATGTAAAACTGAAAGAGAGTAACATGACACTCTAATATGCATTCCGTTTTCATGTTACTTTTCTTCTCACTAAGAAATTACATACACATATATGTATATATATAAACGTTCTGAGGTTATAAACAGTGTTGTCACTTCTAAAATCTATTTAGTGCTGATTTTCAAAAAAAAGGGTGGTAGATCTCCTAAAAATAGTGGTAGCATTTTCAAAAACATTAAAACCAATTTTTTTCAAATTATTATTATTCAACCATTAAAACGAACATAACAACTTCAAGTGCATTAACAACATACATATAAACATCTGTATGAAGAGTATGTATAGGCTTTAGACCTTATCAAATAAAAAAATATAATTAAATAATAGTGGGACTCTCACCTAGTTTTTAATTCTGAAGTTAGCAGTCGGTAGTTTTTAAGGGTTTTTTTTTTTAATAAACTATTTGAATATGTATTAAAGAACTAGTCTTAAAAGTTTGAAAATTTGTTTACTACAAAAACCTTAACAGCTGAAATTGATAATCAAATGCGAACTACCGACCAAGAACTTTAACAAACCATGCGTGGATACTACGACTAAAGTTAATTTGCAGTCTCCAAATATTCCATTTTTCATAACACATAGTTCAAACATATAATAATACTACTAAGAAACCTAAAAATAACAAATTATTTCAATGGTATCCAACGAATACCAATAGCCCGAATGTAATGAAATAGACTTGTTTGTGCATTAAAACAATTTATTTATTAAATCTTACAATTTTCATCCGTGACATCGAAGGCATCCATCGGATACTGCAATCGACGGCTGAGTGGAATATCGCTCGTATCTCGGCTGTCAGTTCGAGAACGCCCTATCTGAGAATGTTTTTCAAAAACACCATATTTCAGTTTTTCTTTTGAAAACGACCTATTTCAGAACTCGATTGAAGAACGCCCAAAATGTTTTTCATAAACGTCCCAGCTTGTCACAAATTTATTAAATTTAAGCTGAGATAGAGCGTTTTGAAACAAGTTCTGAAATAGGGCGTTATTCCAAAATTTTTTGGGATAGGGCGTTTTCGAAACGGCGGCAGAGATACGGCGATATTCCACTCAGCAATCGAAAAATCAGATTATTACAAAGCTTTTGACACGAATTTCCCATCAATAAAGTTAAATTTTACATAAAATTGAATAATTTCTTTCGAAGGTACGTAAGTATCATAAAATCACACATTTCTTTGGTGAAAATTTGAAAAACTTATACAGAGTGTGCTTTACGTTTAATTTTCAACATACTTAAAAACCTTAATTTTAGGTCATTGTGAGCAACTTGAATAACATAGTCAAATGCAGGCAAATAAAAAAGTGGTAGATTTAAAAAAAAAAAAAGTGGTAGGAGTGGTAGATCCGGATTTTAGCCTAAATAATGGTAGATCTTCCACTATAGTGGTAGAGTGACAACACTAGTTATAAATTATAAAAGAAACAATTTAAGAGCACTTACGTCTTACTCCAACGTCGTCAGCAGGCGCCAGATGAGCTGAGTTGGTAGCTGAAAATTTAAATAATTTTACCCTCTCTCTCTCTGCATTACGATTCTAATTAGAATCTGAGTTCCGTGTTGGTGTAATATGTATGTATATGAAGTTGCATCTTATAAGAAAATAAGAGGCAATTTGTCCAATTTAACTCTTGGAAAATAAATTTTTTTTCTTTTTTTTTTTGAAATTTTAATTTGCTTTTAGATCAAAAATCTTCTTGAGGTTATTTAAAAAATGGAAACCAATGCAACCTTATCTTTCTTAGCTGAACTGCAATAGTGAGGTGGCATTTTAATTTATTAACCGATCATAATAATCTTTATATATCGTTTTTAAATTAATTATCTTTCACTTAGTTTTCCTTCTTCCTCTTCTTCATTAGTAAATTAATTTAGTTTATAATTGTTTTGCGTATGTAGGTAACACATTAAAATTTACATACAAACGTATGTATGTACTAGAGTCCTGCATGAATGCATTCACACGTGAATGTACAATGAGACATGCTGATACTGTCTCAGTATCCATTGTACTCCACGCCAATGAGTTTGTATTGTATGAGTGATGGTATGCAAAGAGAAGTTGTATGTACCCGCATTTTGTCTGCGTTGTACATGCGGGCATTCATATCATTACCAAAGAAATTCATACATACACATGTCTCATCGAGAAGCACAATGAGATAAACGTTGTACAAGTTGTACCAATGAATATACTATGAGTACTAAGTGCCTATGTATTTGTTTTCGTTCTAAAACAGGGGTCGGCATTTAGTGGCACAATTGTGCACACTCAATTCACACGTATTCTTATTCTCTTTAGTTTAGTAGTCACTGAGCATTTGGCGCAGTAACATCGATTGTGTGCGTCTCGCAATGTTGACGAATGTTATTAGCAAGCAACAGGCAAAGATCGTTTAATTGTTTCAATGCGCACAAGCGAAAAATATTTAATGTTGACCAATCCTTTTGCGCAAATACAATGTATTTAATTGTATAAACCTTTTCCTTCCCATTGTGCGCATTAAAAATATAATAACAAACAATCTTGTCTTGTCGCTTGCTAATAAGCGAATGAACTAAGCAAACTGATGCATCAAGTGATGTGCGCGATTATCCCGCTCTTACTAACACATCTGCATTTCCAATTTGCCGATGCCTGTTCTAAAACGATGTGTGCATTTATGAAAAGTTAAATGTTTGCGTTGAAACTATGAAAAACGTAACAAAAAATATAGGTATTTTTAAGAGGCGAATGCAAAATTTTTTAATAAGAAAGCAAAATACTAAATATCTTTTCTTAAGAGCTAATAAACGTTTACAAATCAGCCATGCTGGAGAAATTTGCAATGTTTCCCGCCTTTCATACAAAAATTTCAAAAATTAACAAAACTTCAAAATATATATTTCGCCGTTATCCCTGTTCACCATCAACTTCTTTGATGTATGTATAGAATTATCCTAGGCTTAAAGTCATTGATTAGTTGGTAAAACGTTAATAATTAACGATCCTGAAACATGTATGTTTTGCATCGATAATCACCATATATACACTTGTATGATGATAGACATTTGCCTGCCTGAAGGCCATCGATTATGGCCTTAAAAATGGGTTAGGATATATTTATGTGTATACATATTGCATTGTAGAAAAATTTCATTATCTATTTCTTTAACTATTTATATAATTTAACGCACTTCTGTATATATAGAATACATGTACATACGCTGTGAAAAAAAGCGCGGAATAGAACTATATAAATAGAGAAATTAACTGAAGAAAGATCATACCAATGGATAACTACATTGAAGTATCACCAACTAAACCACAATACTTTTTCTTAAGCCTTTTAATATTTAACAAAATAAATGAAAGGCGCGATAACCTCCGAAGAGATCTTAGACCGAGCTTCTCTTCCAATTTGCGTCGTGCTCCTCTTTATTTTCTCTACAAATTGGCCGGACTGGACCTACATGTTTTATGCCGACTCCGAACGGCATCTGCAAGGCAGATGAGTTTTCACTGAGAGCTTTTCATGGCAGAAATACACTCGGAGCGCTTGCCAAACACTGCCGAGGGGCGACCCCGCTTAGAAAAATTGTCTTCTAATTGAAAAACCTTATTTCTAAAATTTTGATGTTGCTTTTCCCGGGGTGTGAACCCAGGGCATACGGCGTGGTAGGTGGAGCACGCTACCATCACACCACGGTGGCCGCCAGTGCACAAATATATATATATATTATGGACCAATTAACATCAGCCAATTCACCGATGTCCGTAAAAAATCGCCAATTTGCCGAAATAAAAGAAAGAATAGTCAAGGGAGACGATAAAATCATTTTAACTGCCGGAAAGAGCAAAGTTTGGAATATTTTCGGCAAAGCAAATATTGGCGTCAGCTTTTTGGACAAAGTAGTAGCTTGCAAAGACTGCAGTAGCGTTTTAACCTTTACAAAGATCACATCGAATTTAGTCAAACAAAAGTGTTACAAAAATTTTACAGATCGAGTTGACAATAGGCGCCGAATAGATTTGATGACGAAACAAGAAAGGACGTTGTCCGATCTGTTACAGGATGAGTTGTAAAAAATTGCCGATCGTTTCAAATTGTCTAGAATGAAGGCCTGCAGGAATACATAGAGCTAATATTGTCAATACGAGCCAAGTATGGTCCAAATGTAGACGTTGAAAAATTGCTACCACACGCTACCACTATATCCAGAAACATAGACAAGCTCTACAATATTTCCTTCGATGAAATGAGAACAGAACTAAAGGAACTAAGTGGCGGATTTCTTGGACTCACTTCGGATATATGGACAGACACTGTTTCAAAGCATTCCTACTTATCACTAACGGTTCACTTTATTACAAATCCAAAATTAGTCACAAAACTGCTTGCTTTTAAGTCCATGGACTCCGAGCCCTGTAGTAAGAATTGCCTATTTCAATACCCTGATTGTTTTTTCACGAACTTTTTCACAATAGATCAAAGAATTCTGCAAAATGTAACGGAAGCGTTGGACGAATTTGATTGCTCCTTGGATAAAGCCATTATTGTTACGGATAGAGGAACAAACATGAAAGCCGCTTTCCAACATCAAAACCACATATTTTGTATTACCCATTTATTGCACAACATCGTGGAAACATCTCTTAACCAGTCAGCCGATATTAGCGAAATGAAAGAAAAATGTCACATGTCGTCAGGTATTTCAAGAAATCTGGAGCCAATGCACAATTGACAACAACCCTTAAAAGCATTTCTCCGAAAAGATGGAACACAGTTTACTACATGCTCTCAAAAATAACTGGTCTGACGTTGGAAATATTTTGGAGGAAAATCGTCAACTGAGATGTATTAGTGGAATAAGCTTAAATGCCTTAACAGATACCCTTAAAGTGCTGGCTTATGTGAGGAAGCATCAAAAGATTTGGAAGGCGATAGCTATGCAACCTTACATTTAGTAATAGTACATGTTTACTACTTAATGCGACATTGTGAATCAACCAACGATGAGTCAGAATGCATACAAGATTTGAAGCTACGGCTGCGTACATTGCTTAAGGACACTTTACTTATTAATTTAACAATGATTCATAAAATAGCTCTATTTCTGTTCCCACCCACTAACAATCTCTCCCAATTTACTGCTGCTGAGAAAAATGAAATCAAAGAACATTGTAAAACTTTGCTTGAAAGGCTAATAAATGAAGACAGTTTGATAAACAATGAAAACTGTCAGCGGAATTCTCTTTCAAACAAAAAGAATGCCTATTTTCCGGATTTCTCCAAGCGTAGTTCACTAGGATTTAATCGGACATGTGTTGAAAAAATTATGTTTTTACATATCAATATGAAAAATATTTAGAACATATATAAAAAAAACTTACTTGCTTAAATAGTATAAGTTAAAGCTACTTAGTTAAAGAGATATTAATATCTAACATAAGAAAACGCATTAATATGAAAAATAAATAAAATCCTAAAATGGCACATTTATGCACTTTATTTTGTTATAATAAATGGGTTTTACACGGGCAACTAGTGTACACTTTTATAATTCCTTAAAATTCACCAAACTGTAGTTGTATACACAAGTACACCTGCGATACATGTAGTACTACTGAATATACAAGAATATGAAAAATTTTTGAATGTAAAAATATTGCATGCGCGAACTTCGGTGGAAAGCAGCGGAGCGTAACAAAATTCTAGTAGGTCACTTTCACCACACCAAAAACTTTAACACAATTTTTAACATAATCTAAGCACAGAAATACACTGATTGGAGTTTTAGTGAGTAAAAGTTAAATTTCTGAACACATTAGCTGAAGAAAAAGTGTACAAATAATTATTAAATAACAAATACAGACAGTGGTAGTTTAACAAATTCTGCTGTGGTAAGTGGTGAATGTGACCTACTAGAATTTTGTGAAGTTTGCCTCACACGATTTTTCGTCTATGCAATGTCTCTATATTATATCGTTTCTGAGAATATACTGAATATACAAGTTGTACTAGTGAATATACAAGTTGTACTACACACATGCGTTGACGTCATTGGTTGTAGTTGTGCCAGAGACGATATAATATAGAGACATTGCATAGACGAAAAATCGTGTGAGGCAAGCTTCACAAAATTTTAGTAGGTCACATTCACCACTTACCACAGCGGAATTTGTTAAACTACCACTGTCTGTATTTGTTATTTAATAATTATTTGTACACTTTTTATTCAGCTAATGTGTTCAGAATTTTAACTTTTACTCACTAAAAGTCCAATCAGTGTATTTCTGTGCTTAGATTATGTTAAAAATTGTGTTAAAGTTTTTGGTGTGGTGAAAGTGACCTACTAGAATTTTGTTACGCTCCGCTGCTTTCCACCGAAGTTCGCGCATGCAATATCTTTATATTAAAAAATTTTTGGTTGTGCTGCATGAGACGAGACCGTGCAAGTACTTGTATATTTTTCAACTCACAGCCTTTTGTACTCATACCCATAAGTTCTCATGCCAGTGAATTGAATGAGTGCTTGTACAAAATTTGTGTGAATGTATTCATAGGCATATTTTTGTGCATTCATGCAGGGGTCTAGTATGTACATTACACATTAGGATGTGGCTATATATTCAACACAAAAAAAATATTTGCAATTCCATTTTCTTTTCAATCACTCGAAGGCAATTTTAAAACAGTTTCAAAAGATTACAAGTAGCCTTCTTTAAAATTTAATTAATTTTATATGGTTTTAATCCAAATAAATTTTCGACAATCTAATACACAAAAAAAAAACTATGTTTTTTTTTGAAGTTTCGTTTCATAGAAAACACTCGTTTTAGGGAATTTTACTTTAGCTTTAAGTAGCTAGGGTTACTTAATTTTTCCCTATTTATATTTAACTCAAAAAAAAATCCACGTAGCCACATGACTTTTGGCTGTCTGTGCTGAAACTGATAATTAAAGGAATCTGATGGTCCTTCTGCTGTGGGTCCCCAAACTCATCCAGATTCGCTGGTCTTTCTTTTCTTATGCACGCAGAATGGATTAATGTATATTAGTTATATATATTGTAACGAATTTAGTGCAATTCCTCTTATTTGCAACCTTCTACTAACGTTCGAATCACTAAACTGTTGAATAAATAACTCCACTATTCAATAATGCAAAATGACCTTTATTAAAGTACTTCACAATAACACTTATACATCGCAACTGATAGCTTGCTTAAATCAAACTGATTCATGATTGTCCGCTTGCGCTCTTTTATACTCTCTGCTGCTTCATTCGCATATTTCTACTACAGTCTAGACGTTTTGCCTGCTAGAACTGCTGTGCATATCTCCTACTTGTAATTAGCTATATACATGTATATTTGTAGTTTGTATCCATAAGCGTATGTATATGTGAGTAATACTTCGCTGATGATTACAAGTGTTTGCGCGTAATATCTCTGCGTGCCTTATATATATGAGTGTAAATGATGATTGATGTGTTTATGTACACAGTGTGGAGGGCTTCAAAGTTTTTGTGTTGGGAGTTTATTATTAAAAAATAAATAAATGTAAGGCGCGATAACCTCCGAAGAGATCTAAGGCCGAGCTTCTCTTCCAATTTGCGTCGTGCTCCTCTTGATTTTCCCTACAAATTGGCCGGACGGGACCTACATGTTTCATGCCGACTCCGAACGGCATCTGCAAGACGAGTTTTCGCTGAGAGCTTTTCATGGCAGAAATACACCCGGAGCGCTTGCCAAACACTGCCGAGGGGCGACCCCGCTTAGAAAAATTTTCTTCTAATTGAAAAACCTTATTTCTAAAATTTTGATGTTGATTTGCCCGGGGCGTGAACCCAGGGCGTGAACCCAGGGCATACGGTGTTGTAGGCGGAGCACGCTACCATCACACCACGATGGCCGCCCGGAGTTTATGGTAATATTCGTCACAATATTATTATATATTATTGATCGCGGTTATATATTTTTTGAGACAACACTTGAACCGCATTTTTCATTATCTCGGTGACCATGCACCACTCTATGACGATTTCAGAAGCACGACTTTACACTTGTATATCGCCGGCCAGAAAAAAAAGAGCTCATTCCAGCGGAAATCGATCTTTACCTCCTCTTTCTCTATTCTCATTTTCGTAAGCCCATCATGCCTGCAGTTAAACCAATTGCCACTGAACTAATTTCTTTTAACTTTAACCCTAGTAAAAATTTGTGAAACCAAATGTTACCAAATGTTGCCAACTGTTGTCCTCAAAAATATTAACTACCATGCCATTCTTTGTGAGTACAACTTACTAATATTACGATCAACAAAGAGACTTTAGGAATCAAAGCCGCGCTCACAGATGTTACGTTGTTTTAATGTTTCCCAAATTATTCAATAAATTAAAATACAAAATATTTTCTTACATCCACCGTAAATAGAGAATAATCTAAACCAAAAGGGCAAGGGGATGGAGAAGACGTCACGGCGAAGGTGCTGGAGGGGGAACAAACAGCCCAATGGTGCTGCGAGTCTTAAAGATAAACTTCCAACACAGTAAAGTGGCGTCGAACGAACTTCTTCTAACCCTTAAGGAGGGTTCGTTTTACGTGGCGCTGATCCAGGAGCCCTGGCTCTCATCGGAAGGAAAGATTTCTGGACTTAGCGCGAGGGAATTTGGCGTCTACTACGCGCAAACGGAAGGACGGGTGCGAGCTGTAGTCATGGTAAGTAAACAGCTGCATTCATATATGCTGCCTAATTACACAACTGAGGACCTAGTAGTTGTGGCCGTGGAGCAAAAGAATAAACAGACATTTATCCTGGTATCCTGCTGCATGGCCTATACTGCGGAGGTTCCACCGATGAAGTGCAAGAGGCTAGTACAGGACGGAGGGCACAAAGGGCGGTTGGTCATAGGCGCGGATGCAAATACACACCACAATGCGTGGGGAGGAGGAGGTACGAACAAGAGAGGCGAATATCTATATTGTTACATTCTGCAAACCAATTTGCAGATAGCCAACAGGGTAAGTGTCCCTACATAAATTTGTCCAACATCCAGCAATGTTCTTGATATTATACTGAGCTCCGAACGTGATATATCAAGGTATGATTGGATGGTTCTTGAAAGAACATCCTTCTCAGACCATGCGTATATCAGATTCAGCATCCCCCTAAAGAGCATAGAGGAGGGAGGAACCTTTAGAAACCCTAGGTCAACGAACTGGACAAAATTCCAGAAACAGGTAGAAACAAAACTGGGACAACCCAAAGAAGTTGCCAACGTGGAGGTCTAATGAATTCCCAACAAATACGCTTATGACTGCGTATAACAGAGCTTGCCCTCTAAGAATACTCACAGAAAAGGCAAAGCGGCCATGGTGGATCAATGAGCTAAGTTTTCTAAGAAGACAAGTAAAAGAAATGTTTGAGCTAGCAAAGACCGTAGAAAGCGAAGTGTGTCGGGACGAGTACGGGGATCAACTGAGGATCTACAAGCGTTAAATTTCCAGGGCGAAGAGAATCTCATGAAAAAGTTTTTGTACGGACATAGAGTGCTCCAGCGAAACAGCACGGTTGAAAAATGTCCTGGCAAGGGGAAACATAATCCAGGGACTAACAAAGAAAGAGAACGGGGAATGGTCACGTAATAGTGAGGTGTCCCTTAAGGTGCTTTTCGATACACATTTCCCATCGGGAGATGATTTAGAAGAGCCAGCAGACAGCATTTGCGGAGGGTGGGGCCGTGTGTAGAAGTCCACGAAAGTGGGGAAAGCTTCTGACCGCCATTCACCTGGGAATGGCCAGAGCGATTATTTTGCATGCGGTTCAAGCAGCTCACTACAGCCGGTCGCTTGCGGCCAAGTATCCTCTGGGTAGCCGCTAAACACCCGTTTAGCGGTGAGCTAATGTGAGAAGGCGACAACCTGGCTAGGCCACTCTGACATAATCGGTTTAAGGGCTAGCCGGGGGAGATTTCATCGGCAGCGTATGTACACCTCTAGGTGCGGCTGCAAGCGGGCGTCTGTCTTGGAGCAAGCGGCTCGCTATATAAACGTGCCAACTAATATTTTCAACCCCGCTGAGCGGGTTGTGCGCTGGGCTTGGGACCCGCCACGTAAAACCATACTCCAATGAAATATAACAACAAGCCTCGGATAAATACACTCTCTATTGATGACGACCATGGCAAACGTTTGAAGGACAATGAATTGAGGGCATGCACCTGGAACGTCCGCTCCCTGAATGGGATTCGTGCAGATGCCCGGCTGGTTGATGTCCTCATCAAAGCAAAATCTGACATCACCGCCATCCAAGAAATGCGTTGGACGAAGCAAGGAAGAAAGAAGATCAAAAATTGTGACATATATTGGAGTGGCCATGCGAATAAGCGCAGTTTCGGCGTCGGATTCGTGGTGGGAGAGAGACTTTGTCGCCAAGTGCTGGCGTTCACGCCTGTGGACGAGCGTCTTGCCGCTATTCGAATAAAAGCAAGATTTTTTAATATATCATTCATCTGCGCCCATGCGCCGACAGAGGAAAAAGACGATGACGTGAAAGACACTTTTTATGAACAATTAGAACGCACATACGAGCGCTGCCCCCGTCATGATATAAAAGTCGTGCTTGGCGACTTTAACGCCAGGGTGGGCAAAGAAGGTGTTTTTGGCCCTACAGTCGGAACGTTCAGCCTACACAATGAAACTTCTCCTAACGGACTGAGGCTGATTGACCTTGCCGGTGCTCGAAACATGGTCATATCAAGCACGAGGTTCATGCATAAAAAGATACATCAATCTACATAGCTGTCCTGATCGAAATACTCGCAATCAGATCGATCACGTTGTGATAGACGGACGGCATGCCTCCAGTGTTTTAGATGTGCGAACGATCCGAGGACCTAACATCGATTCGGACCATTATCTCGTTGCAGCCAAAATACGCACCCGCCTCAACGCGGCTAAAAACAAGGAACAAAAAACACAAGGAAAGCTAGACGTCGAAAAGCTTCAATCACAACAGACTGCCAATGATTTCGCAACTCGACTCTCACACCTGCTCTCTGAGGGCACAACTCATCCTGAAGGAATACAGGAGCAGTGGGAGCATATATCCAAAGCACTTCATACTGCCGCCGAGGAAAAAATTGGTTACCGGCGGCCACGAAAAAACAACTGGTATGATGAAGAATGCCGCGTTGCAACCGAAAGAAAAGACGCTGCCTACAGGGCTACGTTAAAAGCGAGCGCGACAAGAGGAGTGTGTGAACGCTATCGTGAGTTGAAAAGGGAAGCGAGACGCCTTTTCAGGAAGAAAAAAGCAGAAGTAGAAAGGCGTGAGTGCGAGGAGCTTGAGCTGCTAGCCACCAGGAATAACGCCCGAAAATTCTACCAAAAAATACGTCGACAGACGGTAGGTTTTAAGACCGGGGCAAACTCCTGTAGGAATGAAAACGGCGACCTGGTAACTGAATTCCAGAGAGTGCTTAGATTATGGAGGGAACACTTCTCTGCTCTCCTAAATGGAGGCAGCAATTCACCGCGCAGAGATGAAGAACCCGATCCCGCAATCGATGATGATGGAATATATGTCCTCCCGCCCGATTATGACGAAGTTAGAATAGCAATAACCAGATTGAAAAACAACAAGGCCGTGGGCGCTGATGGATTGCCTGCGGAGCTATTCAAGTTCGGCGGCGAGGAGTTGGTAAGGCGCATGCAGCAGCTTCTTAGCAAAATATGGGCGGACGAAAGCATGCCCGACGGTTGGAATCTAAGTGTTCTTTGCCCAGTCCACAAGAAGGGGGATACTGCAAAATGCACCAACTATCATGGAATCAGCCTCCTTAGTATCGCATATAAGGTCCTTTCAAGTGTATTGTGCGAACGATTGAAGCCCACCGTGAACCGGCTGATTGGACCTTATCAGTGCGGCTTCAGGCCTGGTAAATCTACCATCGACCAGATTTTCACAATGCGCCAAATCTTGGAAAAACCCGTAAAAAGAGAATCGACACACATCACCTCTTCGTCGACTTTAAAGCCGCCTTCGACAGCACGAAAAGGAGCTGCCTATATGCCGCTATGTCTGAATTTGGTTTCCCCGCAAAACTTATACGGCTGTGCAAAATGACGTTGAGCAACACCATCAGCTCAGTCAGAATTGGGAAGGACCTCTCTGAGCCGTTCGAAACTAAACGAGGTTTCAGACAGGGTGACCCCCTATCGTGCGATTTCTTTAATTTGATGCTGGAGAAAATTATATTAGCTGCAGAACTTAACCGCACTGGAACAATATACTATAAAAGCGTGCAATTACTGGCATATGCTGATGACATTGATATCATCGGCCTAAACACCCGCGCTGTTAGTTCTGCTTACTCCAAGCTGGAAAAAGAAGCGGTAAAGATGGGTTTGATGGTGAATGAGGACAAAACGAAGTACCTGCTGTCATCGAGCAAAGAGTCAGCGCATATGCGCCTTGGCAACCACGCTACTGTTGGCAGCCATAATTTCGAAATAGTAAAAGACTTCGTTTATTTGGGAACCAGCATCAACACTAGCAAAAACATCAGCACTGAAATCCAGCGAAGAAGCATTCTTGCCAATAAATGCTACTTTGGACTAGGTAGGCAATTGAAAAGTAAAGTCCTCTCTCGGCGAACGAAAATCATAATCTACAAGTCACTTATCGTACCCGTCCTGCTATATGGGGCAGAAGCATGGACCATGACAACAGCGGATGAAGCGTCTTTGGGAGTGTTCGAGAGAAAAGTTCTTCGAAAGATTTATGGACCTCTACGCGTTGGCGATGGCGAGTACCGAAGAAGATTTAATGATGAGCTGTACGAGCTATACGCAGACATCAACATATTCCATCGAATTAAAACGCAGCGGCTGCGCTGGCTAGGCCACATTATGCGAATGAAAGATGATGCTCCGGCCAAGAAAGTGTTTCTATCGGAACCCGCCTATGGAAGCAGAGGTAGAGGGCGGCCCCCACTCCGTTGGAAGGACCAGGTGGAAGGCGATTTAAACTCCCTTGTTGTGACCAATTGGCGCCGGTTGGCGGAGCGAAGGAGCGACTGGCGCGCCTTGTTGGACGGCCATAACCGTTTAGACGGTTGAGCGCCAATTAAGTAAGTAAGTAAGCAGACAGCAATCACACTTCGATCACGTAGCGGGTAGTGCCGGGCTTGGTGACCGATACCAAGATCGAATGGGCGGTGAAGACGTTTTCTAAGTTTAAATCGCCGGGCCCAGATGGTATATTCCCGGCCATGTTAAAAGTTTCAAGTAGAACGGTAGAGGAATGGCTAAATATATTATTCGATGGGTGCATAAGACTGAATCATGTACCGCACTCTTGGAGAACTGCTAGTGTAGCTTTCCTACCAAAGGCGGGGAAGATCTGTCACGTGTATCCCAAAGACTATAGACCCATTAGCTTAGCATCATTTCTGCTCAAAACCTTTAAGTGGCTGATAGATGTGTACATAAGGTCCAACGTGGATGAAAAGCTCCTCTTCACAACACAACATGCGTAGACCAAAGGTAAGTCATTAGACACCGCATTGCATAGGATGGTAATAAGCATAGAGAAAGCGCTGGAATATAAGGAATATGCTCTAGAAGTCTTCTTAGACATTGCCGGGGCTTTCAACAATGTTTCTAAATGGGCGATTATGGATGGTCCTAATTATATTAAAGTACATTCAGCCTTAACCACATGGATCGGCTGCACGTTAAATTGCAGGAATATTACATCACAATGGGGATTGTACGAGGTCACGAAATCAGTGGACAGGGGCACCCCGCAGGGAGGGGTGCTATCACCTCTGCTGTGGACACTGGTCATCAAGCAACTGCTCAGGCGTTTCAATGAGGGACCCGTAAAACTTACGGCTTACGCAGATGACGTAAGACGGATATGGTCTTGTTTACAAAGAGGTACAAGGTCCCAAATTGGGGCCTAAGTTAGGAGGGGTGACCCTAAAGGAGAAACCTTGCCCAAAATATTTAGGAATCATCCTACACAGTAAGCTGTCATGGAGTCCTCTGGAGAGATTCGGGGCAGGGAGAAGCATACATCTATATTGGGTCCCAGGGCATATGGGAATAGATGGGAATAAAAAGGCAGATGAACTAGCTAGAGAGGGCGCATCCCTTGAAGTTTGCTACGTAGACGTCCCAATTAGACTAGGCGAGATTAAGAGAAGGCGAGAGGTGCACATGATCGACCAAGCGTATTCTGGTATTCTGACTGGACACCGCCTTCTGGCGTCACATTTAAATTAGGCTGCGATACCTTCCCGTAGCAGGAGAATATGGCGCAGTCCCGCTGCAAGGATCTGCTGGGAGGATGACATATAGCTTCTACAGCGCAATTGTCAACCTCATCTACCCGTGGCGAATCATATTTCATTAACAGCCGAGGCACTGGCGGGACCAAGTTCATCTTGGAACTAGGGGGTGGGGAGGGTGTGATGGCCTAGAAGGTTTAAAGTGTGTCATATAAATCGTTCCCGAGATGGTCGGGCTAGTAACTTAATGGTGATTTGTTACCGGAACGTACCGGATCTATATCCGGCAAAGGACCATCAACATCGATAACACTTCCCAAAGCCTTCGGGGAGTGTATTTATCATTAATACAACAACAACTACAGTGCCAACTCACCATAATAATATGTGGACCTATATACAAGCACATACGTAGGCTCTGGTCCCTTAGCAGTGCAGTACTTTTCATTAAACGTTTAAGCATTTTTGGCGTGGCACCAGATTTAGTATGAGAAAGTAGCAAGTAGTCGCTTTTAGTAGAGTTCATATATATCATCCACAGGTCCCCCCCCCCCCCCCCCTCCAGCGGGTTAGGAGGCTTAGGATATACCTGCGGTAGGTACATCTGTCATAAGAGGCGACTAAAACACCAAATCAATTCAAGGGGTTGTGTAGCGCAATTCTGTCAAAGGGTTGCCAGCGCAACATATTGTGACGAATTTTAGTAACACTAAGTGAAACCCACATCACTAATCTGATACTAAGTAAATAAAGCCACAACAACAATAAAGCAAGCTGCCACACTTGTATGTACGTAAACAAATTAATCATCATATACATACATACTATAACCGCACCGCGTTGCCCGCCTTTACGCAACAAAACACACCCCTGCGTGCAAGTGGCATCGCCGTCAGCTGTTGCTGAACAGCAATGCCAATTGTACTCAGCAGTGGCAATGGCATTCAGCGATAGGAAAATTGGCAACGCAGCGTGGGTACATTTTACCTTTTTTTGAATTGAGCCGGCGGACTGAAAAGATAGTTGCTAGTATACCGGCACACACAATAGACGCGAAATTAAAAATCAGAAAAAAGAAAAAGTTATAAGTTGTGTACAGTTAAAAGGACAGTCAACAGAGAATATAAAATACGTAAATAACTAAAAGTTTGTTTTAAATAAGGTTGTACAAAAAGGAAACTAGTTTATAATTAAAAGGATTTACGGATCGAACTAAGTTGTGAATAAAAGAAAAACTATGTGTTAAAAAAAATTAAAAAAACGATTTCATTTGTTTAACAAAAAGAGAAGAAACGAAAAGAATAAAAGTTTAGCGTAAGTGCGGTGTGTGTGTGTGCACAGTGGGCTGCATACCCACGACCAAGCGTGAGTATATCCCAATACCAAAAAAAATGGTATTCGTCAAAAGGCCAACCTTAAATGGCGACCGCGACAGGACTTGCAATGGCGGCCATAGGCGCGAAGAGGTCGGCCTCTTAAAAACTTAAAATCAAAAAGAAAAAAAAAAAGAGCTTAAAATTTTAAAAAGTTAAAAGGCTAAAACTTTAAAATCAAAAATTTATTAAAAATGAATTAACCAAAAAAAAATTTTTTTATCTAAAGAATTAAAATTTAATTTACACAAAATTTAAAAATCTACAAAAAACAAAAAAAAAACATAAAAATCAAAAAAAAAAAAAAAATACAAAACTTACAAAAACCTTACAAAAAAAATTTTAATACCACTTAAAAATCTACAAAAAAAAATTACAAAATTTAAAAACCATCACAAAAAAATATATAAAAATGCAAAACTCTTACAAAAAAATTTAAAAAACGAAAAATTTTTACAAAAAAAAACGTTCTTTCGAAAACTTTAAAAAATTACAAAAAAAAATACAAAAATTTGAAAAACCATTACAAAAAAATTACAAAACATTTAAAAAAAAAAAGAATCTCTACAAAAAAAAAAAAAAATACAAAATCAACAAAAAATTACAAAAAAAATACGAACATTTAAATCAACAACGAAAAATTATTAAAATTTACAAGGAAAGTCAGTGTTGGTGGTGTATGGCAGTGGCTAGTGGAAAATTATCATAATTTAAAAGACATTTAAAGAACATATAGACACGTATAATACAAAAACTAATTAAAAAACGGAAATAATAAGAAATTGTTTTTACTAATAATAAAAGAAACTAAACGGCAGCAGAAATAATACATAATTTAACATTTACACTTAAAACAACAAAAACAAAATTTCAGTAAAACTGTACCAAATTCTTGGTGAAAAAACAAACGGCACTAGCCACGCCACATCAATAACGGCAAACCACCGTACGAACTGAATAGCGGAAAAAATAAGTGACGCCATCCAAGAGCAGCAGCATCAGCAGTACAGTACACGCAGTGGCAGAACGCGCAGCGCAGCAGTAGAACAACTGGTACAGCAAGCGGTAAATCGAGCCAAGCAGTAACTGGTATGGTGTGCAAAAATTTTACATTATTAAAATTAGCTTAATATTTTCAATTCGCTTAATATTTAATATTTTTCAATTTTCTTTAATAAAATGAAAACACATTTCATATTATATTCACATTTTCATTTTTGACACTAACTCTTCATACTCATTAAAATGTAATATTTTATATTACACTCATATCTTTTTTCTCTTAAATTTTCAAATATTATTTTTGCAAACTCATTGCAAAATACAAATAAAAATTAAATTAATTAAATTGAATTACTCACAATACTTATTACAAAAAAAATTTTCTTGTATTATATTCATACATATTTTTATATGTGTAGGATTAAAGGTAGGCACTGTGGGACAGTGTCGGACAAAAACAGAAAAAATGTTTTTCTCAATTATTGCATTGCTTCAACGTTGTGATTATTAAAACAATTGCCAAAACTCAATAAACGTTTTTTCTAATTTTAGTCCCACTCTGCCCTACAGCGGGCTCCATCAAAGAGGAAAAATAACATGAAAAATATTTTTTTTAACATACAGTGGTGGTTCCGTAATTAACCAAAAAGATTTTTTTTGCGTAAACGGTGGTACTGTAAACAACCAATGAAGTTTTTTTTAATCCCGGTGCGTCCGAGGATATTCATATTACAAATTTGAAAAGATGCGGTGCGCCCGTATCTATAAAAATAAAACCATACAATTTTAATAAAAACGGTGCGTCCGTAAAAGCACAATCACATTGAGATCTTTTTAATAAAGCGGTGCGTCCGTTATCAACAGCCAAGTCCTTTTACCAAAATAAAATATTTTTCCTTTGAAATCAATTTAAACTGAATTACTTCAATATACATTCAATTTATCATTAAATATTCAGTCTTTCATTAAATTGCCGGATAATTCTTTCAATTTCACATCAACATTCAATTCAATTTCTATTTCTGTTAAATTTTCGTAAGCACTTTCTACAAATTCGACTTTAATCAGCTTAAATATTTCTTCTTTGCTTCCTACTACATATGTTTCTTAGAAACCAAAAAGTAGTTCCCAGAATTTCAGAACAAGACTCAGATTCCAAAAATTCAGATTCCAATTCCAAAAATTTTAATTCCGAAAGTTCCGATTCCAAAAATCTTGATTTTAAAAGCCCAGTTTCCGAAGGCTCAACCACAATATTCGCCCAGTACAATCAAAAACCTTGTTGTTAGACTTTCTTTGTCCGGAGAATTTTACGGATTTGAGGAATTGCCCGAAACAAATATTTCAAATCCTCCTAATTCCGATACAAATATGGCGACTCCTGAAGAAAAAAGGACGTTTATCGGCATATGTGCTGGTATTATGCGTGAAAATTATAGCGGTGAGCCCCTAGGTCTCGATTCTTCATTACTAAATTGAGTTAATCGAACAATTTGTCGACGAAAATTTAACTAGCATTTGTATTTCATATATGAAATCCAAACTCGATGGTAAAGCTCGAGAAGCGATACCAACTCAAGTACTTTCAGTTAACGATATAAAAATAGCACTACGTAACCGTATAAAACCCGACAACTCGAAAGTTGTGGCCGGAAAAATTGCAGCTTTGCAAGTTAATAATAATAATTACACCGATTTTGCAAAACGCGTCGAGGAATTGTCTGATGCTTTAGAGCGTTCGCTCATTATCGAAGGGATTACTCAGACCAAAGCCCGTGAAATGGCCATCGAGCAAACAGTTAACGTTTGCCGATTGAACGCAAAAACAAGTTTAGTAAAATCAATCCTCGCTTCAACCAATTTTTCTGATTCCAAGGACGTAGTAGCCAAACTGATTGTAGAGCAATCAAATGAAATAAAAGAACGCCAAGTTTTAGCATTTAGGGCGCGGAACAATAACAATTTTAGAAATTTTCAAAGTAATAACCAAGGTCGAAATTTCCAAAATCAAAATCGTAACTTTAACAATTATAGACAAAATAGACCATCCTTTAGTAACAG
This sequence comes from Eurosta solidaginis, assembly GCF_040869045.1. Taxonomy (NCBI): domain Eukaryota; kingdom Metazoa; phylum Arthropoda; class Insecta; order Diptera; family Tephritidae; genus Eurosta; species Eurosta solidaginis. The sequence goes on from NW_027136957.1 coordinate 481,914, forward strand.
TAACTATGGCAACAACTTCAATCGCGGCAATGAAAGGCAAAATTTCCGTTCCGGCGGCGGAAATCGGAATCAGCCTAATAGTAATAATAATAGCAAGAATAGTCGTACTAGCAATAATAGCGATTCTAACACTTCCAATAATAGAGCTAGAAATGCAAGCGTTCGGGCTTTAAACAGGGAAGCCCCTCAAGAGCGAACACTGAGGGAGGACCAGACAAATTACTAACTAATTCATTCCGATTTTATACAAATAAATATTACTGGCTCTAACAAATTTTGTACATTTCTAGTCGATACACAAGCCGACATTTCGTTAATTAAAATTTCTTCTCCTAATAAAAATTTGTTAATTAATAGCAATGATACAATTAATATTACTGGAGTAACTACAGATACAGTTTCTACATTAGGTACTTTTACAACCAACTTACACTTTTCAAATTTTTATATCAAACATAAGTTGCACGTGGTAGGCAATGATTTCAACATTCCATCAGATGGAACACTTGGTAAGGATTTCCTAAAAACAAATAAATGCGACATCAGCTATGCAACAAATTGCATTTCCTTCTGGATAGGCAATGAAAAGATCGCACTTCCCATCCTTCACGGAATGGAAAGCGATACATTTGTTATTCCACCTCGTTGCGAAGTTTATAGAATTTTCGCCTTGGAAAAAGACTCAGAACCACTTTTCGTGGATTCTCAAGAGATTTCTGACGGTATTTTCACAGCGAAATGAATAGTTGATAATAGTAATCCGATCATTAAGGTAGTAAATACCACAAATAGCGTAAAATACGTAAACAACCACAACATTCAAACCGAAAAACTTTCTAATTATAACGTTTATAAAATCAATAACCCAGTAAAGCAAGATAGTCGTATTAAAGAACTTAAAAGCATTTTAGAAAAACAAATACCTAATTATGCTGAAAATAAACTTATTAACTTATGTTTACAATATTCCGATATTTTTGCGCTAGACAACGATAAAATGACAATAAACAATTTTTATGAACAAAAACTAAGACTAAACGATACGACGCCAGTATACATTAAAAATTATCGCCTACCTTATTCGCAGCGCGAAGAAATAAATAAGATGGAAGGTTTTACCATTTGGTCTAAACGTAGCTCCAAATTCATTTTCAAGAATGATGTCAATTGCATTTTCTGGTATTTCACCCAACCAAGCCTTTATGTATGTAGACGATATAATAGTAATTGGATGTAGCGAAGCACATCATCCCAATAATCTAAAAAAAGTTTTCGAAACCTGTAGAAAGTTCAACTTGCGACTTAACCCAAAAAAGTGTAATTTTCTTAGACCTGAAGTAACTTTCTTAGGGCATAAATGCTCAGCAAATTGGTTGCTACCAGACGATTCAAAAATTGAAGCAATTAAAAGGTATCCTAAGCCACGCGATAAAGACGCTGTCCGAAGATTCGTGGCATTTGTAAATTATTATAGGAGATTCATTCCAAATTTCGCTTCTTTAGCAGCTCCATTGAATCGTTTGAGTAGAAAAAAGGTTGAATTTAATTGGGATACGGTATGTGAGTTAGCTTTCGAAAAACTAAGAAAAATTCTGATTTCTCCAAAACTATTACAATATCCAGAGGGAATTTTTAATTACGGTCGATGCTTCAAAGTTAGGTTGTGGTGCGATACTGAGTCAAAATCATAACGGTAACGACTTGCCAATTTGTTTTGCTTCAAAATCCTTTAGCAAAATAAAGAAATAATATAATTAGAACTTTTGGCAATATATTTTGCAATAAAGCAATTTCGTGCATATATTTATGGCACTCACTTCAAAGTTAAATCAGATCATCGTCCACTAGTTTATTTATTTAATATGAAAGATCCGTCGTCGAAACTTTCCAGAATCCGTTTGGAATTGTCCGAATATAATTTTACCATAGAATATATTAAAGGAAAATCTAACGTAGGTGCAGACGCATTATCGCGAATTCCAATTCAAGAACTTCAAAATTCCAATAATCAAATTTTAGCGGTACAGACGAGGTCTTCCACAGGATTTAATTAAACAAAGCGGCACATTTAGTAATATTAAAAACACAATAAAATGCACTAAAAAATAAAAATCAATGAAATGGGAACTTGCAGGAGGAGACAGGCTAGTATATGTGTATGTGTGCACAAGCATAGTGATGGCTCATGCTGTTTTCTTTTACATATATGTATAAAACGGGGTGGTGTCTTATGTGGACAGGAAAATGCCTAACACCGGCACCAACTAATGTTGGCTATTTCGGTACTCTTTATATTTGCTTAACTTACAAAAAAGTAGAGCAAACATATTGGAAAAAGAAGCGGTAAGAGGGGTTTGATGGTGAATTAGGACAAAACGAAGTACCTGCCTTCATCGAGCAAAGAGCCAGTGCATATGCGCCTTGGCATCCACGCTACTGTTGGTAGCTATAATTTCGAAATAGTAAAAGACTTCGTTTATTTGGGAACCAGCATTAACATTAACAACAACGTCAGCTTTGAAATCCAGCGAATAATCACTCTTGCCAACAAATGCTACTTTGGACTAGGTAGGCAATTGAAAAGTAAAGTCGTCTCTCGGCAAATGAAAACCATACTCTACAAGTCACTTATCGTACCCGTCCTGCTATATGGTGCAGAAACATGGATCATGACAATATCATATGAAGCGGCTCTGGGAGTGTTCGAGAAAAGTTCTTCGAAAGATTTATGGACCTCTACGAGTTAGCGATCTCGTACCGAAGAAGATTTAATGATGAGCTGTACGAGATTTACGCAGACATCAACATAGTCCAGCGAATTAAAACGCACCGGCTGTGCTGGCTAGGCCATGTTATGCGAATGAAAGATGACGCTCCGGCTAAGAAAGTGTCTCTATCGGAACCCGCCTATGCAAGCAGAGGAAGAGGGCGGCCCCCACCCCGCTGGAAGGACTAGGTGAAAAACGATTTAAACTCCCTTGGTGTGACCAATTGGCGCCAGTGTCACAGAGAAAAAGCGACTGGCGCTCCTTGTTGGACGGCCATAACCGTTTAAACGGTTAAGCGCCAATTAAGTCTGTAAGTATATTGGAACTAAAGTACTTTCTAATACTTCCCATGATCTCAAATAGCAACAAATTACAAAAAATGAGCATACTCATTTGTCACAAAATTCAGTAGTTCCATATTGTATTGGTGTTGTAGACTTCTTTGGATACATTTCCCCTGCAAACGCGTACACGGCTCGTAAGTTTATGGACATCTTACAAAACTATTTCTTTTTTTACATGTTATACAATGATTGAACTTAACTCCGAATTTAACATTTGTACATTTTTATAACATGAATTATATATTTATGAATTACACGTCAAAACACATACATGCGGTTGCATATTGAATTATTATTTACTAAATTGAAGGATAAACCAGACTTGCGCACTTTTGCACGCAAGCAAATTATTTACATTTTTCGCCCACATAAGGTTCAAATATAGGTCACCCTAACATACACTAAAACATTTGGAAGGAAAAGGGAAACGCAAAAAACATAAAATTATGCCGGTCAACCAACCCTTTGCGCATCCAATGCACTCAGCCACAAATACAACATACATAATAATTTGGATAAACAAAGATCAGCAGTAAAAGTCGCCAAACTAAGCGCCGCTACTAATTGGGACTTTTCTCTACATACTTACGTACAAGCATACGACACACCAACGCACGCGCTAAGCAGAAGCCGAAAGCATCAAACGAGGCCAACGCACCATCAAAACCAAGTGACAGCGAACATACGCATAAACACAAATGATCGAATTCGATAGGTAAAGCAAAGACTGGAAAATACGGCAGGCATACAACAAGCGTACGTACGAGATTTGGCAAATTGTTCGCTATGTATATTAAGGCTCCCTAAAATTGGGATATGAAATGCCGGGATAGCGGATCGCCATACATGATCGAAAATATGCATATATGTATATATACCGATGTACCACCATTTGTATGATAATGGAAAGAGGGAAAACGCATGTTAGCATGTAAGCGTATGTATGTACCAATAGAATACAGCGAAAGTAGCGTTAAACTAGAATTCGATTTTGCATTTCCAACTTTTATAATTGTTATTGTAAAATTACTGACTGCCTGTGTGCAGTCCTATATAATTTTATAACTGAGGAATTATTACAATGAATTGTTTTTAGGAAATAACTGTCCACCGGCGTACAAAATCGTATATAAGGGCGGTAAATTAGCTTGTAAGATGAGAAGCTAGGAGATAGGCATACGAGTCAGTGGGCTTCTACCACTGACCAACACGACCTGAAGGTTTCTACTTCATTTCGTGAATTATTTTATATTCAGTAGGAGGTTTCTACTCCAACTGACGGAGAGCTAGCAGAGGGGTTCTACCTCAGCTACTCTTATTTAGACAGGGACAAAGAATAGGAGTAGCTCTTAAGGGCATTGAATTTTTTAAATAAACTTTATAACGTTTTTCAGAACTCCTTTGTCTATTTATTTTCATAGGAATAGGTTCTCCCACCAAATATAGGAACCCTGGACGGACTGGGCATACCGCAGCAGGAATAAGTCCGTCACACTACCCCCGAACGAATGGCGTTTGGGACGGGTAATCACTTTACACCCTGGATCGGATAACCATGTTCGAGTTGTGGAACTCAAAACACAAAACGGACTAAAACCCGAAATATTGCCAAACTGTGCGTGCTACCAACTGCCTAGCAGGGCCAACCCTACCTCTGGATAAGCTAAGGCAACTAGTAACCGAGGCCCGGGCGGCCTTGGACAGGGTTTACGCCGCCCTTAACCCATCAACTCGTCGGGCGGGGGGGGGGGGGGGGGGGGGGAGCATGTAGAAGACATGATCCAATTTTCGGACTAAGTCCGCCCCCTCCGTCTGGCAACACCCGGCCAGTGCGGCCAAGCGCAGGCAGTGCAGCTCAGCTGTGGCTTGCCAACCACCACCGCGCTCACTCACAAATCAGTTGTCATTAAACTACCGAATCACCCACACGCATTAATCGTGCCCGCATCGCATTCGTTTTTTTTCTCCCGCTCG